>NW_015387754.1:75591-79854 GCF_001527695.2 Protobothrops mucrosquamatus | reverse complement strand
TATAGTGAACTGAGAGCTAAGAATAAGTTTCCCCTTTCTTCATATTCTCTCCTTTGGAACACCCTAAAAACTAATCCTTGCTACATTATTGAAGAGTCATGTTCTTCTGAAAAGCATTTTGGGATAAGTAGGATCGGGCTATGACAGGCACTTTGTTGTGGTGGTTAAGGCTGTGAGTTCCAGTTCAGCTTCAGGCATGAAGCCAATTGGAGGATCTTGGGCTTGTCCCTTTCTCTCAGCCCTCAGAAGAAGGCTATGGCAAACTAGTTCCAAAAATATTGCCAGGAAAACTTCAAAAACTTCCCTTTGTTATTGCAGCTAACAATAAAATTGTATTATGAGTAGAAATTCTTCTTCTTCTCCTCCTCCTCCTCCTCCTCCTTCTCCTCCTCCTCCTCCTCCTCCTTCTCCTCCTCCTCCTCCTCCTCCTTGTCATTCTCCTTCTCCCCTTCTTCTTTCTTCTTTCTTTCTAGGATTTTAGCTAAGACACATTTTTTTCCCATTGGCATTGGATGAAAGCAATAGTGCCTTTTGATTTAAGACTGGAGAACAGTAAGCTTGCATCAATTTTGCAAAAGTTCACTAAAGGGGACAAAAACATTTCACCAAATGTTGTATTGCAGTTGCAAATGCTGGTGCATTGTGTGAAATTCAGCCAGTTTTCAGACTTCTATCATTCTTGTGGGTGCAAACAGGTGCAACTGAAAGCTGAAAGATACTCTAGTTGCCTGACTCTGGGGAAATCTGTTTCTATATTTCATAGAAAAAGATAACAAAATGTTTGATTGCACATAGTAGAACAGACAATAAAACACTCTTTTGATGCAGTGTTATGGGCTTTTCTGACACCAGTGGTTTTTACTTGATGAAAAGAACTTAAACAATAGTCAAGGTCATGTACTCCAAGTCCAACAAGGGAGAAAAAGATACATGAGGAGATGTTGCTCTCTAAACTACAAGACTGGAACTGATAGTTTTTAAACCTGATAGTTTTAAGCTTGATAGAAACCGTGGAGCTAATACCCTTAAAACCCTTATACTCATGAGGGGTTAGGCTTCCTAGATCGATCTCCCTTCGCTTGTCACAGAGCTCAGCACTGAGAACTGCCAGATCTGGGATGCAAAAATCAGGCAACCACAACTCAGCAGTGAAAAGATGTAATAATATTTACTTTTTTTAAAAAAAAAGAAAACCATAAACTGAGGTTGGGGTTTAAGGGTCTTGCTATAAAGTAATACTAAACATGAGTAAAGCTCATCAGGAAAAGGAAAAGCCATCTGAATAATTTATTCTACTGTAGAGGTTACACACACATACACACACACACACAAATACTGTGCTTACATTCATACACACATACATACAGAAACAACTTCCTCCTGGGAAAACATTTACAAAATATAATTGATGATAAAATTTATTTTGGTAAGTAGAACCTCACAGCTATAAGTTTCAATACGTAACAAATATTATGGAGTCAGCTGTGAAAAATATTGGGGAAAGATCATCAGGGGAGAATTAGTTTAGTTTTCTAGCCCCCCCCCCCAATATATTGATTTTCAAAGTTAGAGACATCGCCACCTTTGTACGGCTGCAGTATTAACGTTATCCTTCTCATCTTTTCGACTAATCCCTATTATTATATTTTATATATCATATATAAAAATAATAATACATATAATATATAAATATAATCTAAATATAAATAAATAATCACACACACAAACATATAACCTTGGTATTATTATTACTCTATTGCTTTGCATGTATATTGAAAGCTTCTGCCCCAAAGACAAATTCCTTTTGTGTTTAATCACACTCGGCCAATAAAGAATTCTATTCTATTCTATTCTATTCTATTCTATTCTATTCTGTTCTGTTCTGTTCTGTTCTGTTCTGTTCTACTCTACTCTACTCTACTCTATTCTGTAATATGAGTAGTAATGCAGTTTTACTTCAAGTCTAGCTTACCAGGGTTACCTTCACATGGTTTCAATAAAAGGACTGTAGGAAACACATTGCAAGGGCTTATTTTAAGATTTATGAAAGCATGGGAGAGGGTGGAAGTTGTTTGCTGAAGTTGGGTGGGAAGGTACAAAAACCATTGAAATAACATAAATCATTTCTGAACATGTCACAGTCTCAGATCTCTTCACTGTGATGGAGAAAAGGGGGTGAGGTGGGGAATCAAACGTACCCTCTTGTTTGGAGGCCTCTGAGAATGGCTCGGGGTTTGTTGGTGGGTGATAGGGCTGCGTTGACCCATGCCAATCCAGAGAGGAGATGCTTCCCATGGCAGGGTAACTTGGCCGTTGCCTGTTCTTTGAGTTAATGGCAGAGGAGGAGTAAGATGAACTGGCAGATTTGAGTCTTAAAATAGCAGCGTATGTGGCATGGATTCCTGGAATAGCTGCAGAACATTCTGGTAGGTTGGAAACAAAAAAGAAACAAAAATGTAGTTCGAATTGGAGATAAGAACACTAAATCTTTAATGGATCCAGCTTCTTAGGCAACACAAGTGGGTCTTGGATATGAATACCTTGAATATGCATATCTTGCATAACCAGAACCTCTATGACAGTTCTTGGGTAGAAATGGGATTCTGATATTTGCTGAAAAGAGGGACCCAGGTAAACATTTCAGTGTGAATGGTCTATCTCCATTTACTCAGGGGAGGACAGAGAAAGGAACTGGGGCCCTATGTGAGATAACATCCTTCCCTTGTGTGATTATTGATTTGAAATGTATACAGGTAGTCCTTGACTTACAATTGTAATGGAGCTTACCCATCATGGTTGTAAAGTCATGATGGTAAGTTTTAACTGACCTGATTTTATGACCTATTTTGCAGCAATTGTTAAGTGATTGCTGAGATCATTACACAAACTAATGGTTCACTATGGTTGAAAACCAGAAGTAAATAATGGTTTTTGGTAAAATACAGTCATGTGACACTGCAAACAGTTGTAAATGTGGTTCGATCATGTGACCATGGGGGTCTAGGGCAACCATCGGAACTTTGAATACAGGTCATAACTAGCCCCAGGGTAGAGCTGTCATAACTTTGAACGGTCACTATATATATATAAATCACTGTCCATTTTGAATACATAGCAGAAAGAGGTAACTTGAGACTTCACAAGGTTGATATTATATGGAACAAAACTGTGATTGAATCTAGTTGTTCTGTTTCGGATACCACAAAGCCTCCTCCCAGAGGGTAACAAGGAAAACAGGTCATAAAGAGGACGTATAGCATCCCAGACAATCCTGCGGATCTTGCTCAAGCATCTCTTATATGCTATGTCCTAGTTAGAAGGAATTGAACTACCAATAATATTTTCTGCCATCCTCACCACTCTTTGCACTCCTTCCTGTCCGAAGCAGTAATGCTTCCAAATGAGACAGTAATGCCATATGACAGGATACTCTGGATTGTCCCTCTATAGAAAGTGGTAAGGATAGGGGAAGGAAGATGTACTTTTCTCTTGCGACGCAGAAAATGCAGGTGCTGCTGTGCCCGTTACACCAGTGTGTCACTGTTGAGTGACCAATATCTGCAGACCCCTCAAATCTTGGATATAATCTATTTCAACTTCTCCCCTCAGGATGCTGCTATAGGGCATTGCATGCCAAAACTACTAAATACAAAGACATTTTTTCCCCCAGGCCATAACTCTGCTGAACACTTAAATCCCACAGCATTGTCTCACTTCTCATTTTTTTCATCCTCTCATCTTTCTTACTATCTTCTCCTATTGGTTTCTTTTGATTTATCAATTGTTGTTTATTGTGATCTATGACTTATTACTTGCTGTCATAGAGACAAATTCCTTGTGTGTCCAGTCACACTTGGCCAATAAAGAATTTTATGATTCTATATTTACAAAAGATATGCAAAGTGTTTTGCCCTCAGATTATTGCATCTTCAGATCATTGTTTTGATGTATATAAATACTGTTTAGAAACTTTTGTTTCATGGATGGAACAAAATAGGACCTGGTTATTTTTGAGCTGTGTTTAATTGAGCTGTGAGATTTAATTGTTCCAACTCTGTGATTGGGCTGTTTTATGCCAAGCTCTCTCCAACCAAACCATTTCAGACTGGATAAAGGTATATGAAATGCAGTTTTAAGAGAGATTTAAGAAATATTTAAGCATATCGCTTAACATGTAGATAAGGTGAGTACAGACTGCTCTATGTCTGCCACATTGTAAGCCACTGCCTTAAAAAAAAAAAGATGGGGAACTTACAGGATGGA
>NW_015387754.1:57349-75430 GCF_001527695.2 Protobothrops mucrosquamatus | reverse complement strand
GCTGTTTTATGCCAAGCTCTCTCCAACCAAACCATTTCAGACTGGATAAAGGTATATGAAATGCAGTTTTAAGAGAGATTTAAGAAATATTTAAGCATATCGCTTAACATGTAGATAAGGTGAGTACAGACTGCTCTATGTCTGCCACATTGTAAGCCACTGCCTTAAAAAAAAAAAGATGGGGAACTTACAGGATGGACGGGTTACTCCTACAGTAAGCTAATCAAGCTGCACTTGATTATGCAACTGTATAATACAAAAGTATCTGTGTTGATGCATGAAAGTATTTTGCAGTCGTAGCTAACATGTCTAAAATTGTCTAAAATCAAACACTAATTGTTTTGTTAACCTTTAGCATGCATGGTTTGTGTTGAGCTTCAGATGCCTTTAAAACTGCAAAGATACTTCCTTAGTTTGAGTTGATTTATTGAGCATTTTGTGTGCACTATGGGAATGTTCTTGTCTAGTGTTAACATTATGAATACAGTTAAGAAGCATCAGTCATTCTTGTTTGCTTGTTAATTTATTTTGATTTTGCAGCTGGCAGTTACTTCTAAGTGGAAGTAACAAAAAGGAAGGCTAAAATGATTAGTTACTACCTTTATCCTGTATTTTCTTGGCTGAACCAAGAAACTATAAAGACTTCTATTGATTTTTCCAACTGGAAAACGGGAAGCCTTTTTGATAATAGGTTTTGATTTAAAGAAATTTTGTAGTGGATAACTGCAGGACTGGGATCCCAATGTTTTCTGCAGGCATTTATTTTAATGTTTTAAAATTATTTTACAACCCACCCACTAAACCAAACTATCCACTTTTTTTGCTTTAAAATAAATCAATATTTTTATTTTTCTGTTATTATCATCATCATCTAAGCAATCCCCTTAACTGCCAATTTCTTGACTCTTATCCTTTTCTCACATCTTTGAAAACTGTTTTTGTTGGATAAACAGGAGACAAGTTAACAGCAGATGAGACTGCTTAAAGCCAAAGTTTTTTTTCTTAGGAATGGGCATTCACAGAACTTCCATCACAAACAAAACTTTTCACATATTAACCGGAAAAATCAACAGTTACTGTTCCTAGAGTTCATCTTCAGGTTTATGATATGCTAAATATTTCAGGAATATATTATCAGCAACAAAATTATTTTCATTATGATTAACTACAGCCCAAAAATTAACAAATAAAGCAATTAAAGAGAAAATTAATACAATATAGTAATGTATAAAACTTACAACATATAAGGAAAAATTATATGTTTGAAAAACTGCACTGCAATTTGATGATTTTTTTTCTAAAAGCAGAGCAAATGACAATCAACTGCACTTCCATACATTCATTTCCATATATTAGAGACGACATCATCATCATCATCATCATCATCATCATCATCATCATCATCATCATCATCATCATCATCATCATCATCATCATCATAGAGTTGGAAGGGACCTTGGAGGACTTCTAATCCAACCCCCTGCTCATGCAGGAAACCCTGTACAATTTCAGACAAATGCTTGTCCAGTCTCTTCTTAAAAACTTCCAGTGTTGGAGCATTCACAACTTCTGGATGTAACTTGTTCCACTGATTAATTGTTCTGTCAGGAAATTTCTCTTTAGTTCTAGGTTGCTTCTCTCTTTGGTTAGTTTCCATCCGTTGCTTTGTCCTGCCTTCAGATGCTTTGGAGAATAGCTTGATTCCCTCTTCTTTGTGGCAGCCCTTGAGATATTGGAACACTGGTATCATGTCACCCCTAGTCCTTCTCTTCATAAACTGGACATACCCAATTCCAGCAACTGTTTTTTATATGTTTTAGCCTCCAGTGCCCTAATCATCTTTGTTGCTCTTCTCTGTACTCTTTCTAGAGTCTCAACATCTTTTTTACATCGTGGTGACCAAAACTGGATGCAGTATTCCAAGTGTGGCCTTACCAAGGCATTGTAAAGTGGTATTAATACTTCACGTGATCTTGATTCTATCCCTCTGTTAATGCAGCCTAGCANGCTGTTTTATGCCAAGCTCTCTCCAACCAAACCATTTCAGACTGGATAAAGGTATATGAAATGCAGTTTTAAGAGAGATTTAAGAAATATTTAAGCATATCGCTTAACATGTAGATAAGGTGAGTACAGACTGCTCTATGTCTGCCACATTGTAAGCCACTGCCTTAAAAAAAAAAAGATGGGGAACTTACAGGATGGATGGGTTACTCCTACAGTAAGCTAATCAAACTGCACTTGATTATGCAACTGTATAATACAAAAGAATCTGTGTTGATGCATGAAAGTATTTTGCAGTCGTAGCTAACATGTCTAAAATTGTCTAAAATCAAACACTAACTGTTTTGTTAACCTTTAGCATGCATGGTTTGTGTTGAGCTTCAGATGCCTTTAAAACTGCAAAGATACTTCCTTAGTTTGAGTTGATTTATTGAGCATTTTGTGTGCACTATGGGAATGTTCTTGTCTAGTGTTAACATTATGAATACAGTTAAGAAGCATCAGTCATTCTTGTTTGCTTGTTAATTTATTTTGATTTTGCAGCTGGCAGTTACTTCTATGTGGAAGTAACAAAAAGGAAGGCTAAAATGATTAGTTACTACCTTTATCCTGTATTTTCTTGGCTGAACCAAGAAACTATAAAGACTTCTATTTATTTTTCCAACTGGAAAACGGGAAGCCTTTTTGATAATAGGTTTTGATTTAAAGAAATTTTGTAGTGAATAACTGCAGGACTGGGATCCCAATGTTTTCTGCAGGCATTTATTTTAATGTTTTAAAATTATTTTACAACCCACCCACTAAATCAAACTATCCACTTTTTTTACTTTAAAATAAATCAATATTTTTATTTTTCTGTCATTATCACCATCATCTAAGCTATCCCCTTAACTGCCAATTTCTTGACTCTTATCCTTTTCTCACATCTTTGAAAACTGTTTTTGTTGGATAAACAGGAGACAAGTTAACAGCAGATGAGTCTGCTTAAAGACAAAGTTTTTTTCTTAGGAATGGGCATTCACAGAACTTCCATCACAAACAAAACTTTTCACATATTAACTGGAAAAATCAACAGTTACTGCTCCTAGAGTTCATCTTCAGGTTTAAGGTATGCTAAAAATTTCAGGAATATATCATCAGCAACAAAATTATTTTCATCATGATTAACAACAACCCCAAAATTAACAAATAAAGCAATTAAAGAGAAAATCAATACAATATAGTAATGTATAAAACTTAACAACATATAAGGAAAAATTATATGTTTGAAAAACTGCACTGCAATTTGATGATGTTTTTTTTCTAAAAGCAGAGCAAATGACAATCAACTGCACTTCCATACATTCATTTCCATATATTAGAGACATCATCATCATCATCATCATCATCATCATCATCATCATCATCATCATCATAGAGTTGGAAGGGACCTTGGAGGACTTCTAGTCCAACCCCCTGCTCATGCAGGAAACCCTGTACAATTTCAGACAAATGCTTGTCCAGTCTCTTCTTAAAAACTTCCAGTGTTGGAGCATTCACAACTTCTGGAGGTAAGTTGTTCCACTGATTAATTGTTCTGTCAGGAAATTTCTCTTTAGTTCTAGGTTGCTTCTCTCTTTGGTTAGTTTCCATCCATTGCTTTGTCCTGCCTTCAGATGCTTTGGAGAATAGCTTGATTCCCTTTTCTTTGTGGCAGCCCCTGAGATATTGGAACACTGCTATCATGTCACCCCTAGTCCTTCTCTTCATAAACTGGATATACCCAATTCCAGCAACTGTTTTTTATATGTTTTAGCCTCCAGTGCCCTAATCATCTTTGTTGCTCTTCTCTATACTCTTTCTAGAGTCTCAACATCTTTTTTACATTGTGATGACCAAAACTGGATGCAGTATTCCAAGTGTGGTCTTACCAAGGCGTTATAAACTGGTATTAACACTTCATGTGATCTTGATTCTATCCCTCTGTTAATGCAGCCTAGCACTGTGTTGGCTTTTTTGGCAGTTGCAGCACACTGCTGGCTCATATTTAAGTGATTGTCCAAGATCCCTCTCATAATTGCTGCTATTGAGCAAGGTACCACCTATACTGTACCCGTGCATTTGGTTTTTCTTGCCTAAATGGAGAACCCTATATTTTTCACCACTGAATTTAATTTTGTTAGATGTTCAAATGGACAATGGATTCGACAAATGGATTTCTACTAGTTGGGTTGTATTTAAAACCTTTCTGAAATTTATAGCAGCTAGCAGATCAATTGATCCTCAAATAGCATTTTACAGCTTCCATATTTAAAACTAACATCTTAAATTGACCAATGTAGTGGGCAACAAGGGCAAATATTTAAGGATAGCTACATATGTTATCACATAGCAACCTTATTACTGTGTATCCACCATCTGAAGTTTCTGAATCCTCTTCAGAGGCAGTTTTCGTATACAGAGCACTGCAAAGTCTCACTCATGTTGCTACTAATATATCTGAAGTATATATATCTATGCATTTCTCATATTGATAAACTGCATACTCCTGACAAACTAGTCTGTAGTTGCATTTGATCAATTCAATAATTGTCCTACAACATTAAGCATAATTAACTAAACTTGCTCCTTGCTAATGTGACCATCATTTTTATTTTGCCTGTCCTTGTATGAAAAACCTATTTTCTGGCTGGAAAGAGGCAAAGCATAACAGAACCCAATTCAGGATCGTGTGTCTCATTGAGTTCACTACTTTCTTAGATGCAAGAAATCAGAGGTAGAATGTTCCAATTTCTCAAGACTGATCAATTATTCTGCAGTTTCCCACTGAATTTGATGAAAGACAAATTTGCTTTAGGATTGTCTCAAAAGAAAAATAAATCTACTTAGGTGAAGTGTGGTTATCTTGCATTTGTTTATCTACAAAGTGATATAACAAGAATTATTGTCATGTCCTATCATCCATTATAGAAACTTTTTCTAGATGTTCCATGGCTTCCCAAGGACCAACACATAGTTCACACATAGTTCTTCTTGGAGAGGAATAATTCAAATTAAAAGATACAGTAGACAAACTTTGGTGCCTAATTAGACAACCTGTGCTGCTTTGTAACATTGTTTCAATGATATTTCCTTACCTAAACAGAGATGAGTGGGGGAAAAAGCAGTGGAAACAGGATCAACTTTCAGCTTCCTGTTGGCTTTCCTACTGAGTTTCCTGTGGGAAGCTGGCAGGGAGCATCAAAAACCTTCCTTCCTTCCTTCCTTCCTTCCTTCCTTCCTTCCTTCCTTCCTTCCTTCCTTCCTTCCTTCCTTCCTTCCTTCCTTCCTTCCTTCCTCCCCCCCTCCCTCCCTCCCTCCCTCCCTCTGAAGCAGCCATGCCTTTCCCAAATTTCAGTCACTTCGGAGCTATGGGTCCTCAATATTGAGCACATTCTTTAAATTTAGACCATTTGAGGTACCTTGGTTCCAAAAATGTTGCCCTTTGTTGCACCATTTCACTCAGTGAAAACTCAAGAGAAAGAGAGTTTTAGTAGTATACTGATGGATGGCCATATTTAACATTCTGAAGGAGCAAAAATTACATTTGGTGATTTTCCAGTGGGGAGAAGAATTTAGGAATCTCAGGGTTTGTTCCCCTCCTTTTCAATGTGATGAGTAGTGGGGGAGAGGACATACAGTCTGGAGACCTCTTGAGGCCCACCCATGCATTAGAACTAGTTCTGCAATACTGGGACAATCAGGGGCTCCTTCACACCCCCAAGATAACATAAAAGGAGCTCTGATCTCCTATCTCTGTGAATTTACCATTAAAAACAGAAATGCAGTCTGTTCTGCAGATCAAAAATAGCTTCTCCCTTAGCATTGGACTATATAGGAATATCAAAATGAATCAAGAGCTAACTACTTTTTCAAAACCCAAATTTGGAATCTTATCCTTTTTACAGGCTCCTATGTGATGACCACTCAGCCTTGAAATTACATCCTATTTTTCTATATAGCTTTTATTTGCAGCTTTGTTTGCTTCCCAGCAAAATGAATTATTTAGTTTTGTAATGTAATACTGTTGGACCAAGAAAAAAAGAACAAAAAAGGAGGAAAGAAAGAAAGAGAATAACAGTAGTCCACTGTGTTAAGCTAAAAATTAAAACGAAGCATGCAACATCTTGTAGACCTAATGGAATTCTCTATCCAGCAATATAATGTGGTTTTCTTTATAATATTATCTTCCATTGTCTCTTGATAGCTTTCTTATCATATTTTGACAAGATTTACGCCATTCTAGAATGTAGTGACAGTAGATTAGTAATAATTTTGACAAGATATATATACTATTCTAGAATGTAGTGACAGTAGATTTATAGTAATTTCTATTTGGAATTGGAAACTAAGCAAACATTTTCTCCCAAATGACCCTGTTTCATTTTCTTTTTGCTCATAAAAACAGCTCATCCCCTGATTGTGCCACAAAGACTGTATTGTGACTTTTATGCTGAGTTCAAAGAAGCTTATATTATTCCACTTCCATTCTTCCAGAAAGTTAGAACAAGAATAAGAAGAGAGAAAAAACAACACCTGGATAGCAGGAAAACTATCTAGGTTTGGACTGCAAAACAATTTATTTATTACGTTTATTTATATCTCATGTTTCTAGACTCCCTTTCTCGCTCAAGGAGGAGCTTTGGGTGGTGTTATTTACGTACATTAATACTGTTAAAATAAAAGTTTTTTTATCTTGCTTAACTTTTCTTAGACTTATTTTGCTATTGTTAAAAAGTGGGCTTCCCCTAACTGCAAATATTTAATTTTATTTGTTTATTACTTGTATTTACTATGTCTTTTCTCATTATGCCTGTAAAAAGGAATAGAAAAATCCTTAAAAATCCACTTATAGAATACAGAATAACTTGACTGCTCACTTTGGAACAGATTCTTAAATTCTTCCCATTCCAGATTTTTATATTAAATCTCTTGTAAACGAGCTCTCATTTGGCTGTGGTCAAGGATGCTGAACAACAAGGCCCTCCCTATTCATCTACCCAGTTTAACCCCAAGAATGTCTGGAGAGAAGAATAGTCCAAGGTACTATTCTTGTAGCCTGACCATTAGTGACCCCTCTGTCAAACCACCTGGTTTTGACCTGCCTCGCTTTGTCTGGTTGAAATTGAACAGAATTAGGTGTGATATACTCTTTTATTGACTATGAAGGCTATGAAAGCTGGACCATAAGAAAAGCTGAGCGCAAAATAATTGAGGCCTTTGAACTATGGTGCTGGAGAAGACTCCCGTGAGTCCCCTGGACTGCAAGGCGATCAAACTGGTCAGTCCTAGAGGAGTTCAACCCTGACTGCTCTTTAGAAGGCCAGATCCTGAAGTTGAAACTAAAGTACTTTGGCCACCTAATGAGAAGGACTCACTGGAGAAGGGCCTAATGCTGGGAAAGATTGAGGGCAATAGAAGAAGGGGACGACAGAGAATGAGGTGGCTGGATGGAGTCACTGAAGCAGTAGGCGTGAGCTTAAATGGACTCCAGAAGATGGTAGAGGACAGGAAGGCCTGGAGGAACATTGTCCATGGGGTCACGATGAGGTAGTGGTCTAGTTTCCATTAATTATAGAATTTCTTTAAATCTGCATATGGGGTGTCCCACTCAGGGCTAATAACCAGGTTCTTTTTGAGTTCCAAAAGACCTGATTTAATTTTGCTTTTAAAAGTCATCTAAGTAATATTAGATCAGGTCTTTTGGAAGAAGCAAGCTTATCATTTATCCCTTCCTTCCTAGAATTTGATAGCTTTTTTTCTCCTGAGTATTTGCGTGTTTGTGAATATGCCATATTAAGAAAGCTAGAGGATTCCTTGCCACAAACCCTGCATTGTACAGACTTCCATCACAGAGATACAAATCATAAGGTCTCTATGTTATGTCCCAAAGCCCAGGCAGACACCAACTCCTCCTCCCAATTCTTTTTCTCACCAAGATTCTTTCTCACAGCTGAGTTAAAATCCTTGAGCATGCAGGAAATTATGCAAGCATGGTGATCCCTATCCTACTACAGGCATATTGTTGGCAAATAGAGCTGCCTGATAATTTATTTAAAGCTGTATCAACTATGTTAAGAACAGGAATTAGTGAATTCTCCTGGCCTTTTCCTCTCTGCTCCAATGAATGTCACCAGGTAATGGAAAATATCCAGCAACAGTGCTAGGGTTGGGAAAAAAGTGAAAATTCGACAACTGGCAGATTTAGATTTCTGCCAAAACTTGGTCTGGTTTTGCTTAGAGGTGTTCAAAGGGGTTGTTATTACTGTATTGGTCAACATATCTTTTTGGACAGAGGTTTAGTAATATCCCAGAACAGTGGGATATTCAAAAGCAACTCAGGTAACTATGAGCTGGTGCAGAAGCATTGTGCCTTACCAAATTTGGCAATACTCTACACTTGAGTAAAGAATTTCTGATTTTCTAACTGCAAGATAGGATTTTTAAGGAATAGTTGGTCAGTGGCTAGGATTCTGTGACATTTACTGGGTCGCTAATTAGAATGGACTTTTGCTTATAATACTTGCAGATGTGACCTTCACTTGATAGGGACATTTCCTCCATCTCTCTCTCCCCCCTTGCCCACACTTTTACTACCAGCATGTTGAGCTAAATGTCACTGAAAGTTTTTCTCCATGTTGCAACTTTTAATTATGTTGTTTTCCAAAGAAGTGTCTATAGTGTCCTTGCTGGTTCAAAACAATCAACTTGACATGATAAAGCATAGAGTTGAATACTGCAAATCCTCACCAGTTGCTGAAACAGATATTATAGGGCAATGCAAAGGTTCAACAGGGTACATCACTTGGACCATGATTTATGCAAAGCCTTTCTTCAAATCTCATTGGTAAAGCAGAATGTGCTCCCCACCCCAGTTTCTAAAAGCACAGTTGTCACATTGCTTTGAGAAGAACTAGGGGTGACATGACTGCAGCCTTCTTCCAATGTTTGAGGGACTGTCACAGAGGGTTGACCTATTCTGCAAAGCACCTGAGGGCAAGGCAAGAAATAACAAATGGAAGCTTATCAAGGAGAGATCCAATCTAGAATTAAGGAAAATTTCCTGATAGTGAGAACAATTAATCAATGGAATGGCTTGCCTTCAGAAGTTGTGGGTGCTCCATTACTGGAGGTTTTTAAAAAGAGATAGGACAGCCATTTGTCTGGAATGGTATAGGGCAGTGGTGGCCTACCTATGGCACACGTGCCAGAGGTGGCACTTGGAGCCCTCTCTGTGGGCACACATCCTATTGCCCCAGCCTTGCCTCCCCCACGACCCCCTCCTCATCAGAAGCCCCCCTGGAGGAGAGTCGCCCACGCGAAGCAGTGCAGCCAAGGACATGGCAGCCGGGCAGCGTAGACAAGACTCTGCTCTCATGCCCTATCGCGCACAGTTGATGCTGTGGGGGGCAGGCAGAGGGCGTGGCCGCCATGGCGCTGCTGGGCTACCTGGGCGATCTGCGGTGTGCCCTGGAGGCGGTGAGTGGCCCTGCGGGCAGGCGGAGTGTGGGATGGGGTGGGGCGGGGCAGGGGGTAGAATAAGGGCGGGGCCAGTTTTTGAGCACTCGGTCTCCAAAAGGTTGGCCATCACCTTGAGCAGAGGTTTGGATTAGGATAACTCCAAGGCCACTTAAAATTCTGTTATTCTTTTACTGTGCTTTGCTAGGTGCTAATCTTAGGGCTTGCCAGGTGTTCCTGTAGCAGTGAGCAGTTTCTGGACATGACTTTTCCGCTCCACTAGTGGAAATGAAAGATGATTCTGTGGAGTGATGCAAAATACCTCTCTGTGCATTAAATGTGTGGCCTCTGTGATGTAAAACACCTTAAAGATTAAGAGGGGAATAACACTGCACCATCTGAGCCCTTTTAAAAAAGCAATTAAAAGAAGTGTACTTAATTCTTATATATTAATAATTTTGTTATATAGAAATAAAAACTAGCATACACTAACAATCAAAAAGAAAGAGAAAGAAGAGAAAAATAGGGGGAGAGAGAGAGAGAGAGAGAGAGAGAGAGAGGGAGAGAGAGAGAGAGGGGGAGAGATGCAGAAAGGCAAGAATTATACCTAAGTCTTAAACAAGAAGCAAGCCTGGCAGATGACCATGACAGTGTCTTTGAGTGAGCTGGTGCTATGATCTAATGTACTACCTGGCTTAGCAATTTTTGAAGACAATGCCCATATTTACAAAGAATGAGACAGTGGTTTCTTATTGGATACATCATTCTCATCCTTTCCAGTACAGAAAAAAGAAGGAACCCACTATTGTCTTACTTCACATTGCTATTCTGCTGAATTATGAATCTAAAAGGTTTCAAGCTGGAACTATCAGAGACCCCTTATTTTGGGATCGCACATGCTATTTCCACAGTATTCTTTCCATTGGACCTGGGGACAAATTCTTGTCTCTTGTTCATGACTCTCATTCTATCTGTTTTTGCCTGCTCTTTCTCACAACTGGGTAATTATCTCTGATATTTGTTGCAAGCTGAACAGAGTGGTGTGGATTTTGTCCAGATCTATATATTGCCTTGATTAGGAGCATCCTGGTTGCAAAAACTTGACTGGATATCCCTGACCACAGTTTTGCAATATTTCTAGCATCCAATACTGAACTTTAAGAAATATTTTAGATTAGTCAAATAACAATTTGTCATTGTATTTTTGCTCCTAAACAGATGCATTTTTCCCTCAGTTCTAAAAGGATTTTGAGTAGCTTGGGTTCTTTCAGCAACTTGCACAGAGAGTACAGATACAACCACGGCACATTATATAAATAAGCAACAACTATTACCACATTATGCAAAGTCATCTCATTTAGTTTTAAAAATGAAAAAGCAATAAATGCACTTTATGAACCAGTTAGGTAATTGGCTAGTGATACAGCAAAAAATAAAATGGAAGAGATGATTTCATATAAATTTAGCTACAAATTTGCCTATGCTTATGTCAGATATGTATCTTCTTTTATGTCAGATATGCGTCTTTATTTTATATGTATCTTCTTTTATGCTTATGCCAGATATGTATCTTCTTTTATTTATCAGGAGATTTGGATCATTTGAGGCTCGTATTTGATAAGGAATGAGAGACCCAAACAATTTGACAACCATTTGGACATAGCAGAGGCAACACCAGAGATGTTAAATTGGTTGTTGGAATTAATTATGAAAGTAATAACTCCGGTTCACAAGGAATTAATCACTGGGCATGTCCTGAGTTAATGAAAGAGAAAAGAATGGTTAGACTACCATGCTATGACTGAGGAAATTGAGGTTTAAATCTTTCCCTAACTATGAAGCTTTGATGACCTTGGACCTATGGGAAGGCTATTTATCCACTAATGACTTATAGCACCTTTTAATGTCACTAGGCCATCCTTGAAGTGATATAATGCTTATTGTTATTTTGGCATAACAATAGTTGGATGACTGCAGCAGACACCATAAGTCACTGGTGGGAATCCTGCCTTAGTGTATTGTACCTTATAGGTTGATGGAAAAGTAAATTGTAGATTGTTCTGATTTAATGGCTCACGTCTGAAGCTGCTTCTCATGAAGAAATTCCTGGATATAGACTGCCTAGTCCAGTGATGGCAAAGCTTTTAGAGACCGAGTGCCCAAAAACTGCCCCTGCCTGCTCCACCCCCTGCCCCACCCCACCCCGCCTGCCCTCAGGGCCACTTACCGCCTCCAGGGTCCGCTGCAGATCTCCCAGGCAGCCCAGCAGCACCATGGCGGCCACGCCATCTGCCTGCGCCGCACAGTATCAAGTGTGCGTGATGGGGCATGAGGGCAGAATCTTGTCTACGCTGCCTGGCTGCCATGTCCTTGGCTGCGCTGCTCCACGTGGGTCATGCTCAGGGGTGACTCTCCTCCAGGGGCCTGCTGGTGAGGAGGGGGTCACAGGGGGAGGCAAGGCTGGGGCAATGCCACGTGTGCCCACAGAGAGGGCTCCGAGTGCACCTCTGGCACCTGTGTCATAGGTTCGCCACCACTGGCCTAGTCAATGACTTGACAAGAACATAGGACATAGAATAATATGGCTGGAAGGGACCCCAGAGATCTTCTAGTCCAACCCCCTGCTTAAGGCAAGAGAACTTATACCATTCCAATGAAATGGTTGTCCAGTCTTTTCTTGAGAACCTCCAGAGATGGAGAAACCACAACTTGGGGAGGCAGGATGTTCCACTTCCATTAATCATTCTCACTGTCAGAATATTTCTCCTTACTTCTAGGCTGATCTCTCTTTTACAAGCTTCCACCCATTACTTCTTATCCTGCCCTCTAGTCAGTGGTGGGATTCAGCTGGTTCACACTACTTTCGCAGAACCGGTAACTAAGTTTTTGTTGCCCAGGCCCAGAATGGACTCCCGGAAGTGGCATTCACACAGAGAACCGGTTGTTCACATATTTGAATCCCACCACTGCCTCTAGTGCTTTGTAGTATAAGTCAATCCTCTCTTCTCTGTGATAGCTCCTCAAATACTGGAAGACAGTTATCATATTCCACCTAGTCTTTCTGTTCAATAGGTTAGATATACCTAACTCCCTCAACCATTCATCATACGATTTAGCCTCCAGACCCTTTATCAACTTTATTGCTCTTCTCTGCACATTTTCTAGGGTTTCAGCATCTTTTTTTTTTCTTGTATCATGGTGACCAGAACTGCATTCATTATTCCAAGTGCAGCCTCACTGGTGCAGTATAAAGTGGCACGATCACTTCCTGTGATCTTGATGTTATCCCTCTGTTGATGTAGTCCAGGGCTGCATTGGCTTTTTTTGGCAGCTGCAGCACATGGACACAAGTGACCTTGGGCTAGTCACTTTCTCACTGTCCCTAAGAAAGAGTTGATAGCAAACCACTTTTGAAAACCATTGTCAACTAATCCAGACTAATCCAGACAATTGCCAGAAGTTAAAAACTGACTTGAAGACACAAACAACTTCCCCAAAGTTGATTCCTTAATATCAAAGTCAATAGATCAAGCACATGCAATTATTGGTGACTGACATAATGCAAGCATTTAAAAGCCTGGAATGAAATATACAGACAGGATGAAACAACTCACCTTTTCTGATTTAGTCTCTTTCTCTCCCTTTAAGACTGTCTTCTTTTACTCTAAACAAATTCCCTTGTACAGCCTGGACTTTAAGTAACTTTCCATGCTGTGGTTTGGTGTGTGCTAAATATTTCACTATGTTCCATTCACCTTGGTGTGTATTGTTAAGACCTTTCTGTGGCTTAGTCTTTCCCCCAGGAATCCTATAAATTAATCATTGGATGTGTTGTCAGCACTGTGGGAGATGCTTGTAAACAGCTTTTACTAACACTTAATTAAACTAACCTTTTACTTGTGAAGGTTGAAATCCATTCCAGTCCATGGGACCAACGTTACATATCAACCCAGTCTGTTTATTTCAGGTATTTATATAGATCTTATTTCTTTAGGGCCTGGATAACCTCCAAATCATGTAGCTTCATGGTTTTAAGAACATTGTCTGAGTGCTCTACTAAAATTATAGCAAAGGTGATATGATTGTTTTTTCTGGTAGGGCTGCATGAGGAATTTAATATATAAGAATCAATGTGACACCAAATGGACAGAAGACAGAAAATGATTGAGAGAGTCACATATAGGCACAAGAGCCAAGAAGCTGATATCGGCTGAAGCCAGACAAGGCCAAATGACAGTTGATAAGGAATGAAAGGATGACCATGCAGCAAGTTTTACTTAACTCAGTCATGGTGACAGCCAGTGAACATATAGGATATGATAACTGAAGTGTTGGATGATTGAGGGCTTCTGGCACAAGTTAAATGCAGGTCTGTAGAAAAACCGGTCAGAAGGCATCATCTATGCACACAACCATTTAAACAAGTATTCTGTCTTCTCCAAGATTCCTTGCATTACCTGGTATACAGTGGTGGGATTCAGCCGGTTCACACCACTTCGGCAGAACTGGTAGCTAATTTTTTGTTGCCCAAGCCCAGAATGAACTTCTGGAAGCGGCATCCACACAGAGAACTGGTTGTTCACATATTTGAATCCCACCACTGCTGGTATACCCTGCATAACTTGGGGCCTATGGATACATGAGTATGTTTAGTAATTGCTATCAATAAAGATAGGAAGTTAAAGATTTTCTCTGTAATTTGTTTTTGAGTTCTTCCTTATTGCATAAGATCCCAAAGCTCAAATCTGTAACAAGAACAAAGTTGGAACTTTCATTGTAGTTGAAAGACACTTCTGGACAGTTTGTGTCTTAACTGATGGATACTTTCACCTGTACTTCTGTCTGCTGGACTCCCAGGTCCATACAAGATCATTGTTCTATTCTTGCATCTCCTATTTTCTGTCCAGCTACAAAATTGCTGACCTATCATTTTATCTCCACAGGCTTTTCAGAACTGCTTTAAGAAACCTTCCTTTCATTTTAACACTGATTCTGAGCCCTCCACGGCAGGTCCGATAGGCAGAAGTTGATTCTGTTCACACATTGTGCATCATGTGCAAATTCTCTTCCAAATCTTCTGATTGAACCTGCTGGTCAGGCCAGGAAGGAGCCTCCCAGGCTGAATTCAGTCCACCTAACCTGGCTATTCATATCATAGGAATCTGATACAGAGTCATCCTTTTACAGAAAAAAATAGTCTTTTAGCTGAGGATGGCTGATTAAAACTAAAACTGTAAAAGAGATACTGATTTTCATTTCTTCATTGATTGCAACTGATAAAATATGAGGTGTGCTACTAGAGTTCTGCTGACTTAAAAAACAAAAGAAAATCTAAATGATTCTCCAAAACAGATTCCATTTAGAAGTGAGAATTCAATGAAGAATGATTTAAGACTGAAGAGCAAAGCAGAATTCCAACATTTAATCATTCTGTTCTCAGAGTTGGATATAGGTCAGTGGTGGGGAACCTATGGCACGGGTGCCAGAGGCGGCACTCAGAGCTCGTTCTGTGGGCACGCGCGCCGTCGCCCCAGTCCTAGGCCTTCAGCTGGGTTTTATAAAACCTTTTCGTTTTAGGCCTCCGGCGCCGTGTGGAAAAAAAAAAGGCTCAATCAATCAGTCAATTTCAACTTCTCGCGGGGAAAAAAAAGATCTTGCAAAGTTGGAATTGATTGGTGGAACTTTTTAGTCCCACCCAGTCTGCTGTTGTCACCGCAGCCACACCCACCCAATGGGCCACACCCACCCAATTGGCCACACCCAGCCACACCCACCCGGCACCCGACGATGCATAAGTGGGTTTTGGGTTGCAGTTTGGGCACTCGGTCTCTAAAAGGTTCACCATCACTGATATAAGTGGTGGTGGTGAAGTGGTGTTTTTTTTTGTTGTTGTCTGTTGGTTCATCCATCCTAGTGTCAATCCCCAAATTGGTATGGTGTTTAAAATAGGAGAGCCTCTGAATGAAAGGGTTCTTTAGCAAAAGGCAGATTCTCTGCCCAAATCATAGATAATTTGTGTAAGATCTTATACCTTCATATTAAGTCCTCAAGTGCTTTGAAGAGTTTTGGCTTTGAACATTATGCAAACATAGCCATTATGGCTATACAGCCACCAAAGGGTAATTAATTTTAATGCAAGGTGTGAAACTGCTTTTACTCTGGCTTTTTGTTTGTTTTGCTATGAATTTTCTCCTGTCTTTAAAACTTTGTTCAACTTATGATGTATTAATTTTATTACTCTGAAAAAGAGGGCATGACAAGATTGTGCTTATTTCTTTTAAATGATTCAAGTGCCCTTTTGTTTAATTATGATGTCCAAAATGTTTTGTTAACAACATAATTTAAAAGCACAGTATATAATACAAAATGTGATAAATGCCATGAGTAAAAACATGAAATGTCACTTGTTATGGATATGTAACCGATAGTCCAGAAATATCCCAACTTACACTTTTATCCTCTACAATCTCTCTCTCTCTCTCTCTCTCTCTCTCTCTCTCTCTCTCTCTCTCTCTCTCTCTCTCTCTCTCTGTTATTTTTGTTGAACTCAGCAGTATAGAAAATAAATAAATACATAAATGTCAAAGATATTTCTACTAATGACAGTCACTCTAATATCAATGGAGTTCTGAGTGCTCTTCAAGGGCAACTCCATGCAGAATATATTGCATTAAATCAGATAAGGAGTCATCAAAGCATGAATGACCATGAGCAGGTCTTCTCAATCCAGGAATAGGTGCAATTGACTCACAAAATAAGATTGTGCAAAGACCCTCCTAGTCATAGTTCATGGTAGGAACCATGAATCTAGGAAGACTGCCAGATTGCTGTTAAATTCTGACTGGGCAGTACATTCCCACTGAGAAGTAAGATGGAACATCTCTGGGATATGGTGACCCTTAAATTTACAACCACTTGATTTTGTGAGGATATAGTGGCAAACAGCCAAATCTTATGACCTTTCATCTTAATTCGAGAAAGCTTAACTCACAAAAATACAGATCTGTGCTAACACTGGCTAAAGAGCCTAGCCCAGACCCTCTCAGCAAAGCCAAGAAATCATGCTTTAACTCCATGATATCTCTTAACATGACTTTATTTCATAAGAACACCTGACCATCCCTGTAAAGTGGAAACAGGTACTCTTTGAAGCAATTTAAAACTAACTTTAGAGGGCCGGTTTGGAGTAGCAGTTAAAGCCCCAGTCCTGAAAGCAGGAGACTAGGAGTTCTTGTCTTGCCTTAGGCATGAAACCAGCTGGGTGACTTTGGACCAGTCCCTATCCCTCAGCCCTAGGAAAAAGGCAATGGCAAACCATATTCACAAATATTGCCAAGAAAATTTCAAGAATTTGTTTTTGCTGTAGCTAGGAGTCATGACTGACTTGATTGAACTCTAAATCTCTATTTTGACATGGTGACATATCTGCTGGTTCCTATTTAAAAAACAACAACTCAATATTCCCATATTCATAAATCTTTTCTTTCTTAATATAACAATAATATTTAGACTTATATACTACTCCAAAGTGCTTTACAGCACTCTCTGAGCAGTTCACAATGTCAGCATATTGCCCCCCAAAATCTGGATCCTCATTTGTATCGACCTCAGAAGGATAGAAGCCTGAGTCAACCTTGAGATGGACAGGATCAAACTCCTGGCAGTGGGCAGAGTTAGCCTTCAATACTGCATTCTAACCACTGCGCCATCAGGGCTCTATAAAATTACATGGTCCTGCTGTGAAAGAGTTAATATGCCAGTTCCCTTCAATGAGATTTTTAAAAGATAGAAAAGGGACAGAAGAAATGTGAAGTTATTGGTGAAAAACCTGAAACTTTACTTACACCGCCAGGTAAATGTTCAAGAAGTCTTGCACAGAAAGGGCATTGAACAAATAGCTTTTTCTCTGTTTGTTTTAGGAGACAACTCAAGTTCCACAAACGATCTCAAGAGATAAGAAAAAGGACTTATTAAATACTTATTTTTGTTGTAGCCATGAATTTCTATTCAATTTTTTTAAAAAAAGAAATCAGTGAAAATAACTGAGTATATGGAGGCGGCTGAGTTCACACTAAAACCAAGATATGCTTTGTTAAGTCAATAAATTATGACTGCCAGAACCAGATACAAGCTTCAAGCAATCAATAGCCCCATTTTAAAATGGCTACCATAGGGAGGGTGGTCTGTTCAAAATGGTTGCCTTGGAGGGTGCAGGCAGTCACACAAGGAAAATCAATGGGGTTGCTCATTGTAATATACATTTTTCTCCCAGGGTATTGTTAACCATCCCAGTTTAACTTTTTTTCTCCCTAAAAATTGGAATAATTCCAAGCAAAACACTGGGCTATATCCAACTACCATTTTAACATTTCTGCACTTTCCTTTTTTATCTACATTATATACATTTGATAAAGTAGATCACAACCTACTACTCGATAAGATAGAAAAATATGGGTTAGACAGCATCACCACCAGATGGATTCGTAGCTGGCTGACCGGCCGTACTCAGCGTGTGGTCCTCAATGGAACCGCATCTACATGGAGGGAAGTTTGTAGTGGGGTGCCCCAGGGCTCTGTTCTGGGCCCAGTGCTCTTCAACAT
>NW_015387754.1:53059-55004 GCF_001527695.2 Protobothrops mucrosquamatus | reverse complement strand
TTATTATTATTATTATTATTATTAACTCTTGTGTATGTTCAATGCTTTGTAACATTCAATTAGATGAACCAATGCATCCTAGAGCAACCACTTTTGAATCAACGCACCTCAAATGAGCTAACTTAAAGATGCTTCCAAAATCTGAGACTCATAATTCCCATAGGACTGAAATTTGGCAAACTTGTAGCCACTTCAGTGCCACCATGTCTTCCACCAACTACACTTCCTAGAAATCCATAGGTTGCATGGTGCAAGAGAAGATGGGAGGGGCATACCTCCATTCTCTTTCCCACCTCCTTCTGGCTCCTGCACCGAATCAGCTGGCAGCAAGGCCTAAGGGGCAAGCAGCATTGGCTGCTTTGGAATCAAGGCCAAAATCTGAAGTCTCTTAATGAGATTTGGTGCTGGCCAGTGAGGGAAGAAGGCAGGAACAACTTGGATGGCTGTCACAGTAGGACTGACTAGGGGTGATGGTGGTCAAAGGATGGGCCCTCTCCCTCCCTGGAATGGGGGTGAAGTTTTCCTTGGGGTTCAGGTCTCCCTCTGTTCCACCTCCCATTCCACAGGTCAGCCAAGAAGAAGGAAGAGGAGGTGGTGGAGACTTCATCAAGACTCTCCTTGGGGTTGGGAGGCAAAGGGGAAAAAATGCAAGGAGAATGCTGAATGGGCCCAGAGTTCTCCGGTTTATTTTCTGAACAATTCTAAATTGAAAGCAAGATGGTAGCATATAAATTTAATTAAATAAATAAGTAAATTCTAAGAGTGAAAATCTGGTGATCCACCAAGGCATAACTATCACAGCCATCCAAGAACTTCTCTTTTCACTCACCATCCATTGATTCATTACCCAGTAGAATGGAAGAGAAAGGGATACTTAGGGAGACCCCATACAAGCTGTATTCATTTTGCTAGCCCCTAATTCATATAAGCTTGTCTTATCATTTAATCTGTTGGCAAAGAAAGAATCAGAATGTCAAGAACAATTCTCAATGACTTAATGGGCCAACTGGGACGACTCTGCATGTGACCAACCGATTTGGTAAATTTTTTTGGAAGGCTGGATTAGTAGAATAATGTTTCCAGAGAAAGGGGCTACACCAGGCAGCAATGTCTCTCTTGTGACAGTGTGCCTTTTAACCAGTTTTCAGCTGAATTTCAACAAGTGACTTTCAGAGGTTTTGAAGACCACACAGTGGATGCTTGGAGAAACATGCAAGCTTCAGGTTGCCCACCCAAAAGGCCAAACCAGCAATCAAAATTTAAATATCCAGGTGCCTTGTTTGGTTGGCATGAATATTCTGACTTTCTCTCAGTTACCCAGATGAGGATGAAATAAAGGAAGATAGAGAAAGAAAAATGGGCTGGGAAATGAAAAGACCAAGCAAGAAAGAGAGAAAATAAGAATACAACTTACAACCACAACTGAGCCCAAAATTTATGTTGCTAAGTGAAAAATTTGTTAAGTGAGTTTTGTCCCATCTTACAACTTTTCTTCCCCCATTCGTTAAGTGAATCACGGCAGTTGCTAAATTAGTAACACGGTTGTTAAGTGAAACTGGCTTCCCCATTGACTTTGCTTGTCAGAAGGTTGCAAAAGATGATCATGTGACCACAGGACACTGCAACTGTCATAAATGTGAGTCAATTGTCAAGTATCTGAATGTAAATCACGTGACCACCGGGGATGCTACAACAGTCATAAGTATCTGAATGTAAATCACGTGACCACCGGGGATGCTACAACACCGCGGGCGGTGTTGGGAGGGACTCGTCGCTCCCATGTAACACCGCTGCTGCGCGAGCTGCACTGGTTACCAGTGGTCTTCCGGGTGCGCTTTAAGGTGTTAGTTACCACCTTTAAAGCGATCCATGGCATCGGACCTGGCTACCTCCGAGACCGCCTTCTGCCACAGATTCCCTCCCATAGACCGGTACGCTCCCACAG
>NW_015387754.1:43640-52280 GCF_001527695.2 Protobothrops mucrosquamatus | reverse complement strand
AATAATAATAATAATAATAATAATAATAAGTGTGAAAAATCATGTCACTTTTTTCAGTGCTGTTGTAGCTTTGAATGGTCGCTAAATGAACTGTTGTAAGTCGAGGACTACCTGTAATCTATTTAATAGGATTATGAGAAGACAGAAGAGGGAAATCAGTCATATATCCCAGAGTGCCTAGGAGGAATATAAATATGATAGGAAGGGAGAAAGAGAAGAATAGAAAGAAGTAATGGTTAACAAAATAACAGACAAATTACCAGTTTAATCCAAACTATTCTTCATGGGATAAAGGATGTATACATTATGCATTCTCGTGAGAAAGCAAAGTTCCAGAGAAAGGATTTTAAAGATCAGAAAAGTTCAACATAATATTACTGAAGAAGTTTTTGTTCAAACTCTCTCTTAAAGAAGCTGAACAGCACAACTGGATTTAAGACACTGCATGGATGTAAAATATGAAAAGCTCATTAATCTCATCCAAGCAACTGGTGGTGATTATTCATAATTCCACTGTCTTAACTTTCATTAGGTATATATTCGTGGAATAACGCCAGTCAGAAAAATGTGCAATAGCTAGGATAAGTGCATCAAACTGTTTCATTGCTGCCCATTGTTTTTAGCTCTGCAGGAAATAAATTCTCCAATTATGGCTTTCTACACTCTTTGTTGTTCTTCCTAACATAACAAAAGGACTCTGTGAATGATGCTATTTCCACCAGGCCTCTTCCTTTTAAAAGGAAATGATTATTGTAGAGGCTATGGGTTATTTCTCACATTAAAGCAGGGTGTCAAACTGCTGGTCCATGGGCCGGATGCTTCATGCTGAAATCACGCCCACCCCAGCTCCTGCAATGGGGAAAAGTCACAATATGTCACAACACATCATGTGACGTTGCGAGTTTGACATCCCTGCATTAAAGCATCTAACAGCATTTTGGCCAACTTGTATGTTGAACTAATACTCATGCTTTGTGTGCAATTTTAAAATTTTCATGGACAAATTTGGAAAGATATGAAAAAGGAAAGTAATATTTAAGGTTGTAGAATCAGAATAAAGCATATATAGCCTAGTTTTGGCTGTTTAAAATTGATCTGTAAAATCACTAATGCCATTGCTATGCAGTTTTGGAGAAGAAGGCCAAGTTGCTTTTTGGAGGACAGACAGAAAAGTTAACATATTATAGTTAGAAGTATGTGAAATGACACACATCTGAAGAAATGTCATGGTGAACACGTGTTCAATAAAGCTAGAATCTAAAATTAGCTGACTGCAACATATTTAGAAAAGCTCATCTTTTTAGCTGTTTTCTCTCAATTCTTGGATTTCCCTTCCAATTCAAAACAGAACTAGCAAAAAAGAAAACATATTAAGCTTCCTTTCTCACCCTTTCTAATTGATCAAATACCTAATTTTATTCTGGTTCTTCATCTATGAATTATGTATCTGCTGCAATCAAAACTCAACCCCTTTTTTGTAGGGTTGATACACATAAAAAGGGATGAGACTTCAGTTATATGGTCATGATTATTCCAAAGGTGCTTTTTCAGGAGGCAACTGGACCAGCTCTGGATGGTCAGAGATGAAGAAGCTTATTGGATGAGAAGCGAAATCTCTTCAAAGAAAAACAAGAAAGTCCAGTTGCCTCCTGAAAAAGCACTTTTGGAACAACCATGACCTGGATGACTGAGAACCTCCATGACCATTATCTTCATTTCAGAGCTATGTTTTCATAGCCATGCAAAAACTGACTTGGCAGTCCATATATTTGAGGACAAACCATTTCAAAGAAGGAGAGCCACAACTGAGAAGGTCACATTACGTGGTTCTTGCAGGTAGAATTCTTTTTGGGAAGGTCACCTTCAGCAGTCTCAACAGATGAAAAGATTTGAGTTTATTTATTGATTTATTTATCCTATTTAGGGATCACCCATCTCTCTCATAGAGTAACTCTGGGCAGTGTACAACTAGCCAGAAAAACATAAAAGTTCTAAATAAATATTATGATAAAAGCAGTTAAAAACAATAATTAAAAATCAGAATTAAAATGTGCTTTCCACCCTCATAAAGTGAAAACCAACACTTGAATTTGGTGTGAGTTGGTGATTCCATCCATCATATTCTGGACATTCTGAGACATTTCTGGATATACTTGAGTGACTTAATGTTAGGGACAGCCAATATATCCACCACCTCACTCCAGTATTTTGACAATGTATTTTTCTTGGCATATGTAAAAGTTTATCCTGAACAAATGTGGCATAACCTGACACTTCTTTATGCTAAAAGGAAGAATTTCAACTTGGGTATTTTGGAGTGATATTAAAGCAAAACTCTCACTGTTTTTTTTTTAAAGCCAGAAAATAAACCTTAGCTCAGAATGAGAGATTTTTAGAAATGTAGGCCTATATCAGTGATGGCGAATCTTTTAGAGACTGAGTGCCCAAACTGCAACCCAAAACCCACTTATGTATCATCGGGTGCTGGGTGGGCGTGGCCCATTGGGTGGGTGTGGCCCATTGGGTGGGCGTGACTGTGGTGATAATGGCAGACTGGGTGGGACTAAAAAGTTCAATCAATCAATTCCAACTTTGCGAAATCTTTTTTTTCCCCCGCAAGAAGTTGAAATTGATTGATTGAACCTTTTTTTTTGCACATGGCAACAAAGGCCTAAAGTGAAAAGGTTTTATAAAACCCAGCTAAAGGCCTAGGACTGGGGCGACAGTGCGCGTGCCCACAGAGAGGGCTCTGCGTGCCACCTGTGGCACGCATGCCATAGGTTCACCACCACGGGCCTATATGAAAAGTTCACATTTTTATTTTTCTCTTCTTTTTTCCTCCAGGAGCTTTTTGATAAAAAATATGATTGGGCTCATAGTAAATACATTGGATGCTGAACTTTGTCAGAAATAGTAAAAGTTGTGTTAAGTGGATTCTTCTTCTTTTTTTAAACTATCTTCTTTTTCTTTCTATCATTGCAGGAGTCTAACTTATTAATGCTGAAAAGCATGAAAAATTCAGTGATCAAAGCAGCACCCCAGAGACATTTTCACTTGGGGCCTTTTCTCCTTTACCTATTCTGCAGAGACACATTTTGTTCTCTGTGTGTCCTGAGGAGACACCTTCTTTTGAAAAGCTACACTTGAGAGATCAGGGGAAAAAAAAAACACCTTAAAACCTAGCTGTTTGATGTCTTGGATGCAGGTTATGATTCTGACAGTCTTTGCAGCCCTCATCCCGAGTATGTTAAAATCAAACGAGCCATTATACTGATTGGACTTATAAGCCACCTTAAAAAATTAATAAAAATAATAGAGTGGCAATTTTGAAAGGAGTCAGATAAGCCAATGGACCTCTGGAATAGAGATGTAAAGGAGGATAAAAACTTAAAAGGACACATTATTAGGCAAAGTATGATAAAAGTATGGAATTCTACAAAGGGAATAATAAAGCCCAACGATTTCACCTGTAGCTTTTCCCTCAAAGGCTTTTCATGTTGGAAATAATTACCACAAGAAAAATGTAATTACATATGCAGATATGATTCATTCGGATTCTATGAAGAGATTGAAAACACAGCAAAAACCATTCAGTGAAGGCTGGAACATAACATGGTTAATGTATTTACAAATAGCCAGAAAGGAAAAAGAAATACAAGTAATCCTCAACTTATGACCACAATTGAGCCCGGAATTTAGGTTGCTAAGTGAGAAATTTTTTAAGGGTGTTTTGTCACATTTACGACTTTTCTTGCCACATTGGTTAAGTGAATCACTGCAGTTGTTCAACTAGTAACATGGTTGTTAAGTGAAACTGACTTTCCTATTGACTTTTCTTGTCAGAAGGTTGCAAAAGGGGATCACATGGCCTTGGGACACTGCAACCGTCATAAATATGAACTAGTTGTCAAGCAGCCAAATGTAAATCACGTAACCATGGGGATGCTGCAGTGGTCATATAAGTGTGAAAAATGGTCATAAGTCACTTTTTTCAGTGCTGTTGTAACTTTGAACGGTCACTAAATGAACTGTTGTAAGTCAAGAACTACCTAATAATAATAATAATGATAAAGTTGGAAGGGACCTTGGAGGTCATCTAGTCCAACCCCCTGCTCAGGCAGGAAACCCTATACCATTTCGGACAAATGGCTGTCCAGTTTCTTCTTAAAAACTTCCAGTGTTGGAGCATTCACCGCTTCTGGAGGCAGGTTGTTCCACTGGTTAATTGTTCTAACTGTCAGGAAGTTTCTCCTTAGTTCTAGGTTGCTTCTCTCTTTGGTTAGTTTCCACCCGTTGCTTCTTGTCCTGCCTTCAGGCCCTTTGGAAAATAGCTTGACTCCCTCTTCTTTGTGGCAGCCCCTGAGATATTGGAACACTGCTATCATCTCCCCCCTCATCCTTCTCTTCGTTAAACTAGACATGCCCAATTCCAGCAACCGTTCCTTATATGTTTTAGCCTCCAGTCCCCTAATCATCTTTGTTGCTATTCTCTGTACTCTTTCTAGAGTCTCAACATCTTTTTTACATCGTGGTGACCAAAACTGGATGCAGTATTCCAAGTGTGGCCTTACCAAGGCATTGTAAAGTGGCATTAATACTTCACATGATCTTGATTCTATCCCTCTGTTAATGCAGCCTAGCACTGTGTTGGCTTTTTTGGCAGCTGCAGCACACTGCTGGCTCATATTCAAATGATTGTCCACTAAGACTCCGAGATCCCTCTCACAGTTACTACCTGTAGAAGGAAGGAGGGACATTTTGAAATGCTCATACAAAACTAACACCATCTATAATGCTGCACATATAAACTTTACTTACATAGGATATAGAGGCAGAAGAAATAAAAAAAACTCTATGATAAAATGGATGCAAAACTTTAAGGATAAGTTGCAACACACCAGTGAGAAGAGTTATGGGCTAAATCTATAAAATTTACCCCAATTAATAATCTAAAAGAAAATGTTTTACAAAATGTTTTACAGATGGTATACCACTCCATCAATAATATCTAAGAAAGACAAATTATACAGTAATAAATCTTGGAGGTGTCATGAAATAGAAAGAATGTTTTATCACATTCGGTGAACATCTAACAAAAGAAAACTCTTAAGAGTATCGGAAGGACATCATACATAGTATAATGCAGGAAATCTTGGGATTTAAATTTGAAATGGATATACAACTTTTCCTACCAGGTGTAATTTCAGAAAAAAATCATGAGATATATGCTTATGGCAAGAGAATAATATTTGCTCAACACTGGAAGAAAGACACAATTCCAGCAATGTGATTGGGAACTTAAACTTGAAAAATATGCAACAACGGCAGAACTAATAGAGTATATACATTATTGAAGTGTAACTACATTTAAGCAGGAATACACCATATCCCAGCCACACAAAACATCACACAGAATGGCAAATTATGACCACTTACAGTCTGGTTTCTAAGGGGACCTAAATGGGTAAAAATATTGCGTATCAGCAGATGTATAAAAAAAAGAGAAATCAAAAACTCAGTAATCCTTTTTTATTTTCCTTCTCCTTATTCCTTTTTTCTCTTTTTGGGGTATTTTAATTCTTGTCAAATTTGCTCCATTTACCTATATTCTTCTTTCAGTGAAATATATAATTTAAAATCAAAACTCACTTTGTTCTGATCGACAGTGGTTCTTTTTCAATATTATACTCAACTTTGGATGAAAAAGTCAAATAATTTTATGGTTGTAATATTGACATCCTGAATTGTAATTAATATCAGGGTCCACAACATACTTTTCCTACCAGACCAGATAGAATGGGCTGATATAATGGGGCAAAGATGGTTCCCTTATCCTTCAGTACAAGCTATTGTATAGTGGTAATAGGTTATTAGCAGACTAATTTTTCAAGTATCAAGAAAAACCCGATAACAATAAAACATATAACAGACTCAGTTACCTAAAGAGTAATTAACACTCTTTACTGGATATGAAGGAACTGCAACTTTGGGGCTTCTAGTAGTCAAATAAATGTCCAATTGCAAGAAGCTCAGTACCTTGATATCTGCAGGATATTCCCCCCTGTGTCTCTAAAGCTTTTATTCTAACATTATTTGTAAGGAAAGCATCAACTTATCAAATAGGTTTATACATGAATTTATACACCACATGTCCCATGCAGAGAGTAGGGATCTACAGGGTAGATATTCTCCCTGAAAAAATTTATGTCTAGAGTTTTAATAAATTATCTTGACATATATTTGCTGAAATGCACAGATCAGGGATTTTACTTAGAGTTGAAAATGTGTAAGTTAGTCGGGGCTGTTGATTTTGATGTTCACAGCAAAAAGATCCCACGTGCTCATAGCATTTTGGAATTCTCTTTTGTAGCCCTTTCTGGAATTATCATGCCACAATGCAATGTTGTATAACAACACAGTTGTCTCAAGAAATTCTGCAAAGACTCATTAGACTCTAAGAAGCATCCTTAACAGCTCTCAGCATGGGGAAGCATGTTTGCTACAAAAGGATTATTAATAATAACAAAAAGCCCAGGGCACCAGTTATCTTACACATTTTGAAAAGTGAAACTGTTTTTTTTTTCCTGGAGAAGGTTGAATACTCATCAAATTCCATACCAATTAGCATTTGTTCCACCAAGGATCTTCTGGGACTGAAAACTATTCCCAGGAGTGTCCATGAAAAATCATTTTACAGAACAGAGCAGAAAAGGAATAGGCACTCATAACAAGAATGAAGAGCGTCAGCAGTTTCATAAGTGTATGGTTAAGTCTGTGAAGGTGTGGGTTTTCTCCTTAAGTAATATAATTCACAGTCATCATTCAATGGAATTGGTCTTCCCAACTGATTGCACCGTATACTTTTATTGTATATCTGTGACTGTAAAATACAGCTGGGGAAAAAGGTGACTGCATTCCATAAATTTGAAGATCATTCTGAAACTTGTAAAGCAATCCGTACAATGTCCTCTATTCTTAAAAAAAAAAAAAAAACTTTGAATGCATCAGAGCTATTATGAGTAAGGAAAGAAACAAAATGCAAGAAACATTTCAGAGTAGTCACTGACCATAAATAAAAGAAATAGTTTTATTACATATTACTCCTGTGCTCATACTGACTGCAGTTTGGTGCCATTTAAAGCATTATCTTAACTACCAACAAAAACGTGACTTTAAAACCCACAACTATAATACACCCCATAGCTAATGTTTATATTTCTCAACTGAAATGCAATTGTTGTGGGTAACAATATATATATATATTGTTATATATATATTGATTATATATATATAATCAATGCAGGTATTGAGATTATATATATATACTTCTCATTTGAATTCTTTGTACATAATGGGTCAGCAACTGTGCCCCCTTTACAACCTGCAGACTTCAACTCCCAGAATTCCTCTGCCAGCATGGCTGGCTGAGGAATTCTGGGAGTTGAAGTTCACAAATCATAAAGTGGCCAAGTTTGGGGACCTCTGGCCTAGAGTATAAGCATAGGAAAACAGCATGAACATAGTATTTCTTTCCAAGTATACTTATAGATTCTGCATATAGGCAGAAATGTCATAGTGTCTCCAGAAATATTACCTGAAGCTTGGAAAGCCACACTGAACCCTGCAATAATATTGAGCAGATGAAGCAATGTTTTTTACTCATAATATTGGGAAATAAAGCAAAATCTATTCTGACTGTCCTTTAGAAGGACAGATACTGAAGCTCAGATGCTTTGGCCATCTAATGAGAAGAGAGGATGAGATGGTTCGATAGTGTCATCAATGCAATGAACATGAATTTGGGCAAACCCTAGGAGAGTGTGAAGGACGGGGGTATGTGCTATGGTCCATGGGGTCGCATAGAGTCAGACACAACTTAGCAACCGAACAACAATACTGGGAAAAATAGATGTATTTTCCTATTGGTTTGAAGAAAGAGAATATTGTTCAGGGTTTTATTAAATTTATTAAATTCTTTTAATAAACTTTATTAAATTCTTCTGGGTAGACGGTGGTGCTCTTGGACTTATATAATAGCAAGGTGACCAAGAGTCAATATCCTGTCTTATGGTATAATCATCTGCAGCCTCTGGGTATCTTAAACTTCTATTAATTATAAATAGAAAATATAATCCTTCCCAGGGTGGTTGCTGCTATCACTGCTCTGAGTTTTGCAGGAGAGATTTTATGCTCACCCTGGAGAAATTGACAATCTGCTTCTCTTCCCACAAATTTAGTGGAGAATTTTAGAAAGGCAGTTCTTCTCTGTATAAACCACCTTTCCATGTTCCTATAAAGTTTTATATAACAATTCATGGGCAAAGGACAGTAGCTCAATTCCAGAGTACTTGTTTTCTTGGGAATCTGCCTTTCCAGGGAGATTCCAGTCTGATTTCCATGCTTAAAAAGGTACTTTCAGTCAAAATAGGCAGCATTTAGAACAATGGTTTCATTCATCATTTTTCCTTTTTGCAAAATTCCTATTTTCCCTTCAGAGTCTATCCCCCCTTTGGTTTGCAAGCCCAATGGCAGTATAAAACTGCTTTTAATAAACTAGTCCTTTAGAATTTTTGAATTTTCATTTCCAGAATTTTCAGATAAATTATCTTTGAATCTGAAATATAGTTCAGAGTTCTCCAA
>NW_015387754.1:41512-43102 GCF_001527695.2 Protobothrops mucrosquamatus | reverse complement strand
CAATGGTTTCATTCATCATTTTTCCTTTTTGCAAAATTCCTATTTTCCCTTCAGAGTCTATCCCCCCTTTGGTTTGCAAGCCCAATGGCAGTATAAAACTGCTTTTAATAAACTAGTCCTTTAGAATTTTTGAATTTTCATTTCCAGAATTTTCAGATAAATTATCTTTGAATCTGAAATATAGTTCAGAGTTCTCCAACCTTTCCAGCTTGGCGGCCCAGAAGGAAAGGGAGGAGCAGGGAAATGTGTGCACTCAAGGTTCACACCCACACAAACAGGCCACTGGCATACCCTTGCATGCACAAATAAGCTACTAGGCCCGCATGACACTGGTGGAGGTGCTAGCGCACCCATGCATGTGTAAACAGGGCTGCTAACTCCCATGTGGGGAGGCTCGGCAGCTATTTTGGTGGCCTGGTGGCCAACAGGCCACGGCCCAGTGGCCAACAGGCCACAGCTCAGTACCAGGCCATGGACCATAGGTTGGGGACCCCTGATATAGTTGGTCGCTGATGGCTGTACATGGACCAGTCTATGCATAAGAGGAAGAAGTAAGAAACCAAGCATCAACATTTCAGATGTTCATACAACAAAATGCAAAGCAGTGGTTTTAGTAGGACAGAAACCCCCTCCATGCAATTTGTACACACATAACAGGATAGTTATGGGAAAACAAAACTTTCTAATTCTTTGGGATTAGATCAGAAACGAACTCCTGTATAGTAACTGAAATGAAATATAATTAATATATTTACTTTTAACTATGAATATAATAATTTATCTCCCATTCTGCTACATTAAAGATTTATAGCAACTTTTGGAAGCCTTTGTTGATTGTACTCTGGTTTAAAGGATACCCTCTAATAAGCTCAGTAGCTTCAGAGACTAAAATAATATATTAAATGACTATATAAATCTTCATCAAGGGCATACAAGTGAGTCTTGCCCCTGCTGGGTAGAGTTAATCTTACAAACAATATTTTGTGATTTTACAATTCAATATTTTGTCAGTAGTATAACCAAGAACATGAACTTAATGAACTTGGAATTCTAACTATAAAACTTACATCGATCTAAGAGAAAGTCTCCACATATTCAGCAAATTCACAAATTCATCAGCTTTCAACCATTCATTTATTGACTGTTCAAAGTTAGGATGACACTGAAGAAAATTGACTTATGAATGGTCCTCGCACTTACAACTGTCAGTGTCCTTGCTGTCACATAATCATGATTTGGGCACTATATAATTTATAATTGTTGCAGCATCCTAAGGTCACACGATCACCTTCATGAGACCTTCCCAGGTAGCTTCTCTCAAGCAAAGTCAGTAGGGAAGCTGGATTCATTCAATGTTTGTGTGATTTCATTTCATTTTTTCATTTCATTTTATTTCATTTTATTCAATTTGTATCCCGCCCTTCTCCCGAAGGACTCAGGGCGGCTCACAACATTTTTTAAAAAACAAAGACAAACCCACACACCCCACCGAATAAAACCAAATTAAAACCAATATTTTAGTGTTGTGGTAATTAAAATTTCTAAGAAACCCAATTTAAAAATCCTCCCTAGGCCAGGCCCGCTTGTTGG
>NW_015387754.1:23042-40405 GCF_001527695.2 Protobothrops mucrosquamatus | reverse complement strand
CTGGGTCCAGGGAAGGCTTCTTGAGGAGGGGCCTCACGACGGCCTCCTTAAGGGCCGCCGGGAAGACACCCTCCTGCAAGGAAGCGTTGATAATTCCCTGGAGCCAGGCTCGTGTACCCTCCCGAGCTGCCAGTACCAGCCAGGAGGGGCACGGATCCAACAAACATGTGGTTGCATTCAGCCTACCCAGGACCCTGTCTACGTCCTCGGGAGCAACAGATTTGATTAACAACCATGGCAAAAAAGGTTTAAAATCGAGTGCCAGTTACTTAATGAAAGTATCTCTTAGCAACAGAATTTCCAGTCCTAATTGTGGTCATAAGTCAAGGACTACCTTTATTTATACAAGTCTTAAGACGCTGATAGTATGTTTTGCAGTAGTGGGATCAAACCATTGATGATTCTGCAGTTACATGGGGAACATGAGATAGTCCTATGAGATATCCATTGATAGGTAAGCCTCCTTCTCCTTCTCCTACTCCTACTCCTTCTCCTTCTCGTCATCATCATCATTGTCATCATCATTATATTATTATTATTATTATTATTGATTCAGATGAATAGAATTGCTGAAAAACACATTATATATCTGCCTTCCCAATGCTAGTGTCTTTTCTATGTGTTGGGCCTCCAAGAATTCCTCACCAGCATGAGAATTACTAATTCTAGAAGTCTGTTAAATCAGATGTTTGGGGTGCTGATATACAGAATACTTCCCCCTCCCAAAAGTATTAGAAATATATTCTCCTGAGAAATAGAGTCTCAAGGTATTGAATTTTAGTTGAATGGAGCTTTAGTTGATGAAAGCTCATGTCCTTATAACAAAGCAAGCCTTTATTGTTTGGTTATTTTTCCCCATTGAAAACTCATATTTAAAGCTCATATTAGTTAAAACTTAAAATAAGATTATTCATCTTTCTTCCCCATGGCACATTTTCGAATTCATCTATCACAGGAAACACTTTAGTTCTGTCTGTCAGAACATGGCATATTAAAGAAAATTATGTCTTGCTTTTTTAATGTTTCCCAAGGATTCTGTACTAAGCTATTAATATCAGCATCTGAAACTACTGTACTAACAAGAGCCACAATTAAATAACTAAAAATAGGTTTTTGACAGTTGTATTCCAAGCAAATACAATATGTTTATTATGATGATGATTATGGTTCTGTAAAAATAAAAAAGCTTGGGTTTTTTTAAATTAACATTGACTGAAAGCATTAAAAGGGAAAAAGTGACAACTTGTGAAGACAATAAAAGAAAAACATTGTAAAAAATTGCAATTTCTTTTTTGAAGCTCTTACAAACAGCTCTAAAGTGAAATTATTTTTTCAAGTCCTACAGTTTTATGAGAGTATGAAGTAAATGTATTTGTTTCAGTATTGAAATATGTTTCTCCTTTGCTGCTAACTAGTTATAATAATTAAATATGTGTTTTAGATGTAGGCTACATACTGTAGTTGATTCAGATTATCTTTTTACACACCTACACTATAGTAGGGGGGCAGCATTCATTACATGAAGTCCAGTGGTAGATGTCAGAGTGACTCCAGAATAACATGATAACAGAGATTCCAGAAGGTAAAACTTATATGTTCCTATATTTGGTTTCCCAATTTGTATAATATCTGTAGAGAGCCCTGGTGCCATCATACAGTAACTGAAACAAGGGTATGTCCACAATTGGATTACTTAATAAGCTGTTTCAATTTGATATTACTTGATCATATTACAAGTAGTCCTTGACTTACAATCACTTGTTTAGTGACCATTCAAAGTCGCAACCGCTCTGAAAAAAAGTAACTTATGACTGTTTTTCACACTTACAACCATTGCAGCATCCCCTGGTCATGTGATCAAAATCTGGACGCATGGCAACTGGTATGTTCTTTTGACAGTTGCAGTGTCCCAGGATCATGTGATCACATTTTTCTGACTTTCTGGCAAGCAATCTCAACGAGGCAGCCAGATTCATTTGACACATGTGTTACTAACTTAACAACTGCAGTGATTCACTTAACAACTAGGGCAAGAAAAGTCATAAAATAGGGCAAAATTCACTTAACATCTGTCTTGCTTAGCAACAGAAATTTTGGGCCCAATTGTGGTTGTAAGTCAAGGGCTATCTGCAGTGGTGGGATTCAAATATGTGAACAACCGGTTCTCTCCAGAAGTCTGTTCTGGGCCTGGGCAACAAAAAATTAGCTACCGGTTCTGCCGAAGTGGGTATCTGTATCCTATACCACTGGCAATCTGTATCCTATTTCATTTGCAACAAAATATTAGGTATTCCAGTTTCAAATACCAAGTACCATCTTAGTTAAAAAAAAAAAATGCTTCCCCTCTTTTAAAGAACAGGCATTCCTGCATTTTCAGGTGCCACACAACATTTTCACACCATAAGGAAAATGATAGCTGACACCTGGCCATCTCAGCCCACCCTACTTAATATTAATTCATACATAAATGTGCAGGTCTTTTTTCCCCACAAACACACATGTGCACACATACACACACACATCTGCTGGGGTAAATGTCCCGAGAAGGGCAAAGAAACAAGGCTGCCCATTAACTCTACAGATCAGGCAGGATCACAGGTGTCTGACTAGCAGTATCAGCTTTTTAAAAGGAAGGACAGCAACTCCTGAGTGCCAGAATGAGGGAAAATATTATGTGAAAACTGATCAAGGACCAGGGGCCCAGCTGCAAGTTTTGCAGGCTCAGCTTTCTGTAGAAGAGACTAAAATGGCAGAAGGAAAGGAAAAGAAAAGTCATATCCAATAACAAATTCACAGCAGAGAAAAAGGAAGTTCTTGGCTTGTCAGCCTGTTATTTTTTTTTATATATGAATGAACAAATCATTTGTTATTGTCCAAGTCCAGATCACAGCTGTTGTGTCCTGAGCCTGCAGAAGCAGGCTCGGGACGCTGCAAGAGTCCTGGGCATTGCAAAAGCTGCCCGGGACCAGACTGAGCGGCGCCAGCCTTGCGCGCATGCGCAAGGCGGGAAAAGAGAGCCTGCTATTGGTTGTGGTTGCCCGGGGATCTGGGAGTGTAAAAAGAGGCCTGCGTGCCTCTGCTCTTGTTGGTTGGTAGTTGTGACTGAGAGAGAGTAAAGATCTGTTCTGTAACATGAATTGCCTCCTTCGCCATTTATCTCCAGACTTAACAACAGCAGTTAGAACAACCTTTGACAATCTGAAAGCAAAATCTGAATATGCAACACAAACTGCATTAATTTAGTGAATAGCCTACTTCTCCTGTCCAATCTGAATGTAGCTTGTACAAGTAATTTCTTTTTAGGAAACATTTTAAATATTCTATATTGGTCAGAATAGCCAACAAACATTTTTCCACTGGGAATTCTATTACTTTTAGGCTTTTTCATCTTTGAGAGCAAGGAGGAATGAATAGGGCAAACAGAATTTCTCTTCTTTCCTCATTGTTCAACCTCAGATTTCTGTATCGTACTTTGAATTACACCTGGTAACACATGGGAAAACCTGAACATGTGCTTTGGTGCATTCATCTAAGTAAACACATCTTTTTCAGCTGCGTGTGATTTTCCCAGATGCAATGCATTTCTGTGAATTGTTTTCCCTAACGCACACATTTCTGCATGCCATTCCTCTTATACGTACCTTGGCATATGTTCATGTACCTTCTTTCCCTTCCCTTCATTTTGTTGTTGTTGCTTATGGGACTAATTTTGAATAATAAACTTATTTATGAGCGATACTGAGAACTTGGGAAATGCAACTCTCCTTGTAGGAACACGTTTCCCAGGTAAATCTGTAAGTCACAATGATTTCCACAGAATAATTTTCATTCATACATTGATAAAAAAAAAAATTCCTGCAGTGACTTCTCTCAAAATAAAAGAATAGTTATTATGCATAGCCAGAACAATATGCAGATCAGATTCCTTGGCTAATTTCATGTTCTCCATTTTTGCTGTGGTTTGCCAAAACAGTACCAAGCAACTATCGCAACATTTTCCCACATTAATATCCTGTATGGCAGGTGTGCCAAACTGACGACCCACAGGTTGGATGCATCACACATAGGCCACGCCCACCCCAGCTCCACAAAGGCAAAAACATTGTGATACATCACAATACGTCACGTGACGCAATCGAGTTTGACACCCGTGCTGTACAGGATAGAGGGTGGGAGACAAGGGATAGGGGTATAGGGCAGGGGTAGTCAACCTTGGCTCTTTTATGACTCGTGGACTTCAACTCCCAGAATTCCTGAGCCAGCCATGCTGGCTCAGGAATTCTGGGAGTTGAAGTCCACGAGTCATAAAAGAGCCAATATTGACTACCCCTGTATAGGGCCTCCTGCTTGAGCAGAGAGTTGGACTAGAAGATCTCCAAGGTCCCTTCCACTCTATTCTGATTGATTGATTGACTAAGACTTTATTGTTAGCTACTTCAACAGCAGTCACAATTGTGCAAGTGGCAATCTATTCTTTATCTATTTAAGGACTCTGTTTAAATCCATCCTTTCTGAGTCTGTTCAAATAGATTATGGAAAGTGGCTTGAATCTTAAAGAAACAAAACACGTGAAATTGTTAAATCTTAAATACAAAGTAAAACATCACTGAAATTCCAAAGAATGGTATTGTAACTCATCTTCTAAGTTACAATAACAGTGACTTCTGAAATCAACACTCCTGTTTGTCTATGAAATGAACCCATGTGTATTCAGGGCTCTCCTGACGATTTTAACATCTAGGCAGGTTCTTAAATAGGGATATTGTCCCCCAGTTTTTCATATATGGCCTTTTCATTGATACAAATACCTTAGGTTAAGCCCAGAAAACAATTGGTAGCCACTACAACCTTTCAAGGGAAATGTATTAGGTGGTAGATAAACTACAACATGTTATTGCTACACTCTTGGGTAAATAGCAACATTCTGAAGGTGGAATGTGTTCAGAGACTGTGATGGAATCTGGTATTGAGCTGAAGGAGAGGTGAAACAGTTGTGTAACCTTGAGTCCCTTCTGGGGAGGAAGAAGCTGAAGGGAGATCCTCCCTAACATTTAACAGTATTTATTTAGTAGTTATGCAACGGTGTGTTTGAGTCTGGCAAGATTCCTGTCTGTAGGTGAGCTACAATAAACATACCACTCTCACCAGCTCACAGTGTTGGTCAGTGGTGGGATTCAAATATGTGAACAACCAGTTCTCTGTGTGGATGCCACTTCTGGAAGTCTATTCTGGGCCTGGGCAACAAAAAATTAGCTACCAGTTCTGCCAAAGTGGTGCAAACCGGCTGAATCCCACCACTAGTGTTGGTGCTGGTTCCTTGCATATGACAGAGCTGCATAGTTTCCAGCATTTCTTCACCAAAATCTCCTCAGAGTCCACACTCATATTGCTGCAATAAGATCCCTAAAATGGCGCTTCACATTTTTTCATATAGGAGAACTTGGCAGCCAAGATATTTCTTGACTGAAGCCTGCTTACAGTGTCTCAGTGGCTGAGCTCAATAGGAAGCAAACATACAGGTTTGCTTGTTTACAGTCCTCAACTTATGACCACAACTGAGTCCAACATTTCTGCTGCTAAGTGAGACAGACAATACGTTAAGTAATTTTTGTCCCATTTTATGACCTTTCTTGCCACAGTTGTTAAGTGAATCTTTGCAGTTGTTAAGTTAGTGACATGGTTGTTAATTGAATCTGGCTTCCCCATTAATTTTGTTTCTTAGAAGGTGACAAAAGATGATCACATGACCTTGGAACACTGCAACCGTCATAAATATGAACCAGTTGCCAAATATTTGAATTTTGATCATGTGACCATGGGGATGCTGCAACAGTTGTAAGTGTGAAAAACAGTCATAGTCACTTTTCAGTACAGTTGTAACTTTGAACGGTCACTAAAGGAATTGTTGTATGTCAAAGACTACCTGTATTTTTCCTTGCAAAACTCCATATTGACTCCTACATTGGTCACCCAGAATGGGACACAGATGAAACCCAAGGATTGGCATTTACTTTATAAATTTCCGTTTTTATTTAGATAAATTTCTACCTTGTTTCCTAATTCATTCTATTTGATTTTTCAATTATAGCTTGACAAGTCTACAATGATCACAACTATAATTTTTACAGTTGATGACTTTACTCATTTTCAATTTACCAGCATCTGTAAGAAGAGGCTATTTTTATCTCTATTCTTTTGTATGCTCTCCCTCTCTCCTTCCATAATAGTATTTTTGAACACATTCCTTGGCCATATCATAACTAAGTAAAATTCAATACCCTTCATCTAATATAAGAGAATTTCAGCTAGATTTTCCAGTTCCGTTTTTTCTATTAAACTGAATGTGAATGATTAAAACAAGTGAAGAAGAAAAAGCACGTTTTCTAATATAACTAAAACTAGGATCAGCATACTGTCTGTTGACAGTGTTCACAGAATCATGGAGATGAGAAGGACCATTTGAGACTATCAGTATTGGGATCCAAATTGACAGATGACTGTCTATACCCAGCAAAGAGGAACAGAGTTGGTTAACTGAACATGAAATTACTTTCACTATTATGAAGGGTTTTTTTCCCCCATCACATTCACCTATAACCTGAGAGTATTTTTCAAAATCCTTCATTCTAGGAAAAATACAAAACAGGTTATCATGTTCTTGAGAGTTGGCACCCTTGCAATTCTTCCACCATCCCAGCTATATATAGAGTTCTATATAAAAGAAAGCCTATCCTCTTTTTTTATCACAGGAGAGAGGAGAGAGGAGAGAGGGAGGAGGGGAGAGGAGAGGAGAACAGAGGAGGGAAGAGAAGGGAAGGGAAGGGAAGGGAAGAGAAGAGAAGAGAAGAGAAGAGAAGAGAAGAGAAGAGAAGAGAAGAGAAGAGAAGAGAAGAGAAGAGAAGAGAAGAGAAGAGAAGAGAAGGCTCAGATTAGTTAAATGAACTTCTGGAGCTGAGGATGAACTTAAACCTGTGTCTCTCCAGTTCTAATCTAATATTTTATGCACTACACAGCACTGGCTTTCTGTCAGGTTTTACNCAATGGTTTCATTCATCATTTTTCCTTTTTGCAAAATTCCTATTTTCCCTTCAGAGTCTATCCCCCCTTTGGTTTGCAAGCCCAATGGCAGTATAAAACTGCTTTTAATAAACTAGTCCTTTAGAATTTTTGAATTTTCATTTCCAGAATTTTCAGATAAATTATCTTTGAATCTGAAATATAGTTCAGAGTTCTCCAATCTTTCCAGCTTGGCGGCCCAGAAGGAAAGGGAGGAGCAGGGAAATGTGTGCGCTCAAGGTTCACACACACACAAACAGGCCACTGGCATACCCTTGCATGCACAAATAAGCTACTAGGCCCGCATGACACTGGTGGAGGTGTTAGCGCACCCACGCATGCGTAAATAGGGCTGCTAACTCCCATGTGGGGAGGCTCGGAAGCTATTTTGGTGGCCTGGTGGCCAATAGGCCACGGCCCAGTGGCCAACAGGCCACAGCTCAGTACCAGGCCATGGACCATAGGTTGGGGACCCCTGATATAGTTGGTCGCTGATGGCTGTACATGGACCAGTCTATGCATAAGAGGAAGAAGTAAGAAACCAAGCATCAACATTTCAGATGTTCATACAACAAAATGCAAAGAAGTGGTTTTAGTAGGACAGAAACCCCCTCCATGCAATTTGTACACACATAACAGGATAGTTATGGGAAAACAAAACTTTCTAATTCTTTGGGATTAGATCAGAAACGAACTCCTGTATAGTAACTGAAATGAAATATAATTAATATATTTACTTTCAACTATGAATGTAATAATTTATCTCCCATTCTGCTACATTAAAGATTTATAGCAACTTTTGGAAGCCTTTGTTGATTGTACTCTGGTTTAAAGGATACCCTCTAATAAGCTCAGTAGCTTCAGAGACTAAAATAATATATTAAATGACTATATAAATCTTCATCAAGGGCATACAAGTGAGTCTTGCCCCTGCTGGGTAGAGTTAATCTTACAAGCAATATTTTGTGATTTTACAATTCAATATTTTGTCAGTAGTTTAACCAAGAACATGAACTTAATGAGCTTGGAATTCTAACTATAAAACTTACATCGATCTAAGAGAAAGTCTCCACATATTCAGCAAATTCACAAATTCATCAGCTTTCAACCATTCATTTATTGACTGTTCAAAGTTAGGATGACACTGAAGAAAATTGACTTATGAATGGTCCTCGCACTTACGACTGTCAGTGTCCTTGCTGTCACATAATCATGATTTGGGCACTATATAATTTATAATTGTTGCAGCATCCTAAGGTCACACGATCACCTTCATGAGACCTTCCCAGGTAGCTTCTCTCAAGCAAAGTCAGTAGGGAAGCTGGATTCATTCAATGTTTGTGTGATTTGATTAACAACCATGGCAAAAAAGGTTTAAAATCGAGTGCCAGTTACTTAATGAAAGTATCTCTTAGCAACAGAATTTCCAGTCCTAATTGTGGTCATAAGTCAAGGACTACCTTTATTTATATAAGTCTTAAGACGCTGATAGTATGTTTTGCAGTAGTGGGATCAAACCATTGATGATTCTGCAGTTACATGGGGAACATGAGATAGTCCTATGAGATATCCATTGATAGGTAAATCCCTTCTCCTTCTCCTTCTCGTCATCATCGTCATCGTCATCATCATCATCATCATCATCATCATCATCATCATCATCATCATCTTATTATTATTATTATTATTATTATTATTATTATTATTATTATTATTATTATTATTATTATTATTATTATTATTGATTCAGATGAATAGAATTGCTGAAAAACACATTATATATCTGCCTTCCCAATGCTAGTGTCTTTTCTATGTGTTGGGCCTCCAAGAATTCCTCACCAGCGTGAGAATTACTAATTCTAGAAGTCTGTTAAATCAGATGTTTGGGGTGCTGATATACAGAGTACTTCCCCCTCCCAAAAGTATTAGAAATATATTCTCCTGAGAAATAGAGTCTCAAGGTATTGAATTTTAATTGAATGAAGCTTTAGTTGATGAAGGCTCATGTCCTTATAACAAAGCAAGCCTTTATTGTTTGGTTATTTTTCCCCATTGAAAACTCATATTTAAAGCTCATATTAGTTAAAACTTAAAATAAGATTATTCATCTTTCTTCCCCATGGCACATTTTCCAATTCATCTATCACAGGAAACACTTTAGTTCTGTCTGTCAGAACATGGCATATTAAAGAAAATTATGTCTTGCTTTTTTAATGTTTCCCAAGGATTCTGTACTAAGCTATTAATATCAGCATCTGAAACTACTGTACTAACAAGAGCCACAATTAAATAACTAAAAATAGGTTTTTGACAGTTGTATTCCAAGCAAATACAATATGTTTATTATGATGATGATTATGGTTCTGTAAAAATAAAAAGCTTGGGTTTTTTTAAATTAACATTGACTGAAAGCATTAAAAGGGAAAAAGTGACAACTTGTGAAGACAATAAAAGAAAAACATTGTAAAAAATTGCAATTTCTTTTTTGAAGCTCTTACAAACAGCTCTAAAGTGAAATTATTTTTTCAAGTCCTACAGTTTTATGAGAGTATGAAGTAAATGTATTTGTTTCAGTATTCAAATATGTTTCTCCTTTGCTGCTAACTAGTTATAATAATTAAATATGTGTTTTAGATGTAGGCTACATACTGTAGTTGATTCAGATTATCTTTTTACACACCTACACTATAGTAGGGGGGCAGCATTCATTACATGAAGTCCAGTGGTAGATGTCAGAGTGACTCCAGAATAACATGATAACAGAGATTCCAGAAGGTAAAACTTATATGTTCCTATATTTGGTTTCCCAATTTGTATAATATCTGTAGAGAGCCCTGGTGCCATCATATAGTAACTGAAACAAGGGTATTTCCACAATTGGATTACTTAATAAGCTGTTTCAATTTGGTATTACTTGATCATATTACAAGTAGTCCTTGACTTACAATCACTTGTTTAGTGACCATTCAAAGTCACAACGGCTCTGAAAAAAAGTAACTTATGACTGTTTTTCACTCTTACAACCATTGCAGCATCCCCTGGTCATGTGATCAAAATCTGGACGCATGGCAACTGGTATGTTCTTTTGACAGTTGCAGTGTCCCAGGATCATGTGATCACATCTTCCTGACTTTCTGGCAAGCAATCTCAACGAGGCAGCCAGATTCATTTGACACATGTGTTACTAACTTAACAGCTGCAGTGATTCACTTAACAACTAGGGCAAGAAAGGTCATAAAATAGGGCAAAATTCACTTAACATCTGTCTTGCTTAGCAACAGAATTTTTGGGCCCAATTGTGGTTGTAAATCAAGGGCTTTCTGCAGTGGTGGGATTCAAATATGTGAACAACTGGTTCTCTGTGTGGATGCCGCTTCCAGATGTCTGTTCTGGGCCTGTGCAACAAAAAATTAGCTACCAGTTCTGCCGAAGTGGTGTGAACTGGCTGAATCCCACCACTGGCTATCTGTATCCTATTTCATTTGCAACAAAATCTTAGGTATTCCAGTTTCAAATACCAAGTACCATCTTAGTTAAAAAAAAAAAAATGCTTCCCCTCTTTTAAAGAACAGGCATTCCTGTATTTATTTTCAGGTGCCACACAACATTTTCACACCATAAGGGAAATGATAGCAGACACCTGGCCATCTCAGCCCACCCTACTTAATATTAATTCATACATAAATGTGCAGGTCTTTTTCCCCACAAACACACATGTGCACACACACACACACACACATCTGCTGAGGTAAATGTCTCGAGAAGGGCAAAGAAACAAGGCTGCCCATTAACTCTATAGATCAGGCAGGATCACAGGTGTCTGACTAGCAGTATCAGCTTTTTAAAAGGAAGGACAGCAACTCCTGAGTGCCAGAATGAGGGAAAAAATTATGTGAAAACTGATCAAGGACCAGGGGCCCAGCTGCAAGTTTTGCAGGCTCAGCTTTCGGTAGAAGAGACTAAAATGGCAGAAGGAAAGGAAAAGAAAAGTCATATCCAATAACAAATTCACAGCAGAGAAAAAAGAAGTTCTTGGCTTGTCAGCCTGTTATTTTTTTTTATATGAATGAACAAATCATTTGTTATTGTCCAAGTCCAGATCACAGCTGTTGTGTCCTGAGCCTGCAGAAGCAGGCTCAGGACACTGCAAGAGTCCCGGGCATTGCAAAAGCTGCCCGGGACCAGACTGAGCAGCGCCAGCCTTGCGCGCATGCGCAAGGCGGGAAAAGAGAGCCTGCTATTGGTTGTGGTTGCCCGGGGATCTGGGAATATAAAAAGAGGCCTGCGTGCCTCTGCTCTTGTTGGTTGGTAGTTGTGACTGAGAGAGAATAAAGATCTGTTCTGTAACATGAATTGCCTCCTTCGCCATTTATCTCCGGACTTAACAACAGCAGTTAGAACAACCTTTGACAATCTGAAAGCACAATCTGAATATGCAACACAAACTGCATTAATTTAGTGAATAGCCTACTTCTCCTGTCTAATCTGAATGTAGCTTGTACAAGTAATTTCTTTTTAGGAAACATTTTAAATATTCTATATTGGTCAGAATAGCCAACAAACATTTTTCCACTGGGAATTCTATTACTTTTAGGTTTTTTCATCTTTGAGAGCAAGGAGGAATGAATAGGGCAAACAGAATTTCTCTTCTTTCCTCATTGTTCAACCTCAGATTTCTGTATCGTACTTTGAATTACACCTGGTAACACATGGGAAAACCTGAACATGTGCTTTGGTGCATTCATCTAAGTAAACACATCTTTTTCAGCTGCGTGTGATTTTCCCAGATGCAATGCATTTCTGTGAATTGTTTTCCCTAACGCACACATTTCTGCATGCCATTCCTCTTATACGTACCTTGGCATATGTTCATGTACCTTCTTTCCCCTCCCTTCATTTTGTTGTTTTTGCTTGTGGGACTAATTTTGAATAATAAACTTATTTATGAGCGATACTGAGAACTTGGGAAATGCAACTCTCCTTGTAGGAACACGTTTCCCAGGTAAAGTCACAATGATTTCCACAGAATAATTTTCATTCATACATTGATAAAAAAAATAAAAATAAATAATTAGCTACCAGTTCTGCCAAAGTGGTGCAAACCGGCTTTAAAAATTTTTTAAAAAACAAATTTTATTGGTTTTTTAGTATCTTAGAACAACATATTCAGGACACACCGTGGTGTTGGGGTAATCAAACAGCCCAAAACAAAACATATATACATAATACAATCAATACATCAAATATTCCCTCTCTATTTCTTGACTGAAGCCTGTTTACAGTGTCTCAGTGGCTGAGCTCAATAGGAAGCAAACATACAGGTTTGCTTGTTTACAGTCCTCAACTTATGATCACAACTGAGTCCAACATTTCTGCTGCTAAGTGAGACAGACAATACGTTAAGTAATTTTTGTCCCATTTTATGACCTTTCTTGCCACAGCTGTTAAGTGAATCTTTGCAGTTTTAAGTTAGTGACATGGCTGTTAATTGAATCTGGCTTCCCCTTTAATTTTGTTTCTTAGAAGGCGACAAAAGATGATCACACGACCTTGGAACACTGCAACCGTCATAAATATGAACCAGTTGCCAAATATTTGAATTTTGATCATGTGACCATGGGGATGCTGCAACAGTTGTGTGAAAAACAGTCATAGTCACTTTTCAGTACAGTTGTAACTTTGAACGGTCACTAAAGGAACTGTTGTATGTCAAAGACTACCTGTATTTTTCCTTGCAAAACTCCATATTGACTCCTACATTGGTCACCCAGAATGGGACACAGATGAAACCCAAGGATTGGCATTTACTTTATAAATTTCCGTTTTTATTTAGATAAATTTCTACCTTGTTCCCTAATTCATTCTATTTGATTTTTCAATTATAGCTTGACAAGTCTACAATGATCACAACTATAATTTTTACAGTTGATGACTTTACTCATTTTCAATTTACCAGCATCTGTAAGAAGAGGCTATTTTTATCTCTATTCTTTTGTATGCTCTCCCTCTCTCCTTCCATAATAGTATTTTTGAACACATTCCTTGGCCATATCATAACTAAGTAAAATTCAATACCCTTCATCTAATATAAGAGCATTTCACCTAGATTTTCCAGTTCCGTTTTTTCTATTAAACTGAATGTGAATGATTAAAACAAGTGAAGAAGAAAAAGCACGTTTTCTAATATAACTAAAACTAGGATCAGCATACTGTCTGTTGACAGTGTTCACAGAATCATGGAGATGAGAAGGACCATTTGAGACTATCAGTATTGGGATCCAAATTGACAGATGACTGTCTATACCCAGCAAAGAGGAACAGAATTGGTTAAATGAACATGAAATTACATTCACTATTATGAAGGGTTTTTTTCCCATCACGTTCACCTATAACCTGAGAGTATTTTTCAAAATCCTTCATTCTAGGAAAAATACAAAACAGGTTATCATGTTCTTGAGAGTTGGCACCCTTGCAATTCTTCCACCATCCCAGCTATATATAGAGTTCTATATAAAAGAAAGCCTATCCTCTTTTTTATCACAGGAGAGAGGAGAGAGGAGAGAGGGAGGAGAGAGGAGGGGAGAGGAGAGGAGAACAGAGGAGGGAAGAGAAGGGAAGGGAAGGGAAGGGAAGGGAAGAGAAGAGAAGAGAAGAGAAGAGAAGAGAAGAGAAGAGAAGAGAAGAGAAGAGAAGAGAAGAGAAGAGAAGAGAAGAGAAGGCTCAGATTAGTTAAATGAACTTCTGGAGCTGAGGATGAACTTAAACCTGTGTCTCTCCAGTTCTAATCTAATATTTTATGCACTACACAGCACTGGCTTTCTGTCAGGTTTTACCTTTGTTCAATCAAGTTTTTGCAGGAGTTCCTGATATGGATCTTTGAGCAGCTATAACAAACCAATGATCTGTGCAATTGCACTCTACTGCCTACCTATCATAAATGTAGGATGTCATTTAAGATAGAGTAAGAAGACCATGGAAGACATGCTCACCCTTTAAATTCAGCTAATGATATGTTTCAGCTCTTATTTATATCTTTGGGAATTATTGTACCATAGAGGGGGGGTATGTTTTGCTCAGTTCCTGATATGTGTGCTGAATTAAAAGAAGAAGAAGAAATAAAGTATAATATGTTTAAGGAGGAGGAGAGACTTGTAAAATGATTTTGAATGGACTTCCTTCTTTATCATCTCTGACTGCAGTGGTATTTCAGAAGAAACCAGAAAAGGGTATTTATGGCAGGTGCAACACTACTTAGCAACTAATCTCACATGCCTGACTGTTAACATGAAATATGGATTTTAATAATCCCAGCTTGGTGAGAAATGTGAGCCTGCCTGGTGGGGATATGATTAGCCACAGTCTGTAAGATTAATTGAGATGTACAATGCAAGCTTCCATCCTGAGAGCTCCAAGCTGGCTTGATTATGCAAGAGACCACAACGTAACAGCTGTATCTTTCACAGAATATGACAAAGATAAATCATGTCCACTATCTTGACTAACAATAACCCTTTCTTGGTTATGAGTCAATGAGAACAATAACGACAATAACAATAATAATGATCCTGCTTCATCCTACAGCCTTCAGAGGTACAAGACTACTACTCCCGTCCCCCTCAACCAACAGTATCAAATAGCATTCTGGGTGTGGATGATGGGAAGGGCTTTCAGTTGGAGAAGGCTGCTACAATCGATTAGTCAACGAATAGAATTGGTCTATTCTATTCAGATACTCAGAAAGAGTATCTGAGCCTTTAAATTCCACTGATCTGGTGATACAACAAATGGACATTTCTAATACTGAACTGCATTGTTGTTTCTTCAATAAATCTGGGCAATACTTTAATTTAATTTGTCAGACTCAAAGACTATCTGCCCCCAATATAATATTTTTGATAAAAAAAATTGACATAATTCATGGATATTCTAATTCTAGGTCTTATAAGAACAGTCTACGCATAATAAAAGGTTCCTTGGAGATTGCTAAGTGAAACAGTTGCTTCGCTTAGCAACCAGGATAGCCAGAACTGCCATCTGCTAAGCGGGGCAGTTATGTGATACTTTGCTTAATGTTCACTTCACTTAGTGATAGAGTTGCCAGTTCCAATTAGGGTAATTAAATAAGGGCTATCTGTACTAGTGTTTAGATGTGTGAGACAATGTGTATATGTGAAATGCATAAAATTTAACAACTCATGGAAAAACAGAATGATAAGACTTTAAAATTATAGACTCATTTTCCATGTTTTCTAGTCTACAGCTAATAAATACCATGACTACATTATAGATTTAAACAGGTTTGATTGACATTATGTGTAATCCACGTAACGTGGGTTGAACAACCACAGTAATTCCACACAGTAAATAATTATCTTGTTTACAGATTGATTTAGTCCATTTTAAAACACCCCAACATACTTACACATTTATTACAAACAGATGTATGCTGCTTCAATTCTAAGCAGCTCATCAGCGGCAAATACAAAAGACTAAATTAGCAATATTGTGAAATGGAAGCAAAAATCATCAAAATATATCATAATATTTCGAATGCTAGCAATTTGTAACCCGCTAAACACAAACATCATCAGATCCTTTCATCACGTCTCTCAGGTGTCTCTAACTACTCACAGTCCCTGAATGTGCATTGGCAAAGCCACATTTTCAAACATTTTCTGAATAGGAGTGAGATTGCAAATCTTATATGTGATGGGAAAGGTGTTCCATAGGAAAAGACCCCTTGCAAAAAATGCTTTTCTCCAATACCAGACTTAGCAGGAATTGCAGACTTTCAACAAGCAACCTTTGCAGGTCTGGGATAAGTTGGCCGCCTTATAGGGGTCCATGTCCCATGTAAGTTGTTAAAGTAATAACTTACACTTACATCTGCATTAATTCATTTTCTCAGTGTGCACCTCCTTTGAATAATAAACTGACAAAACAGTCTGAATTCATACAACATGCGGAGCCATACACACACACACAAATATCAAATTTATATATATCAAGCTTAGCATGTGGACAAAATTTACCTTACGCTGATTTCATTTGAAGTGGTTAATTGGCATTATCTAATTGAATAATGAAACATCTGCAAGCAAACAACCAAGCTCAGCAAACACCAAAGACTCTACTGTACAATCCTGAGCTACAGATACTTAGTCTCAATACTTGGTCTCTCCTATTGTATATAAACAGACACCAAATTTTAAAAAAGATGCTTTTGAATTAAAAGGAGTAGATTGTAGTTGGACATTAGGAAAAAGTTCTTAAGAGAAAGAGGTCTTCAACAGCGGAGCAGACTGACTTGGAAGTGACGAATTATCTTTCATGGAATCCAGAGGCTGGATGGCTTTACTGTATATCAAAGATAATATAGTAGCAGATTCCTGCAGCTGGCAAAAATTTAAACTGTTTAATTTCTACGGTCCTTTTCAACTCTTGCATTCTATGAATCTATAATAGTCCAATTTGGCTTTTCTATGTACTTATGGTACTCTTTCATTATGTACTGTATATAAATGTGCAGAGTTCCCCAACTTTTCCGGCTTTATGGACTGGCAGGGGGAGGAGATGGTTCACGCAAGTGCCAGGCAAGCACCCGCACAGCTCTGTTTGCATGTGCGCCTGCCGGTCATGCAAATGGAGCGCATGTATGTGGAGGCTGCTTACATGAGGCTGCGCGTGCACACGTGCGTACTCACCAGCCATTTCTGCGGCCCAATTACAAAACCCTCATGGCCCACTATTGGGCCAGTGCCCACAGGTTGGGGACCCCTGCTTTAAATGACTGTTTGTGGTAAGTGCATATCCAACCAAGCCACACTATATCACCTACCATGGGAGCAGTATATCACCTACCTGTTTAAATTTAAATTCTCTTGGGTAAAAATCACATTCTTGGTTTTATCAAAAATAGTTATTTGGATCTCAACCGGCCTTGTTGGATAATTCACTTTGTGGTTGATGAGTATTTATTTTATTTTATTTTATTTTTTGGATTTATATCCCGCCCTTCTCCCGTAGGACTCAGGGCGGCTGACAATCTATTTAAAATACATACAAAACAATACAAATTTAAAATTAATTAAAAGGAATATTTAAATAATTGTCAAATTTTAAAATATAATTAAAAACCCCCTAAAAATTACCCTAGGCCAGTCCTGCAAGCTGGAATAACCAAGTCTTGAGGGCGCGGCGAAAGGAAGGGAGATCAGGGATAACCCTGATCTCTGGGGGCAGTTCATTCCAGAGGGTGGGAGCTCCCACAGAGAAGGCCCTCCCCCTTGGGGTCGCCAGCCGGCACT
>NW_015387754.1:12706-22252 GCF_001527695.2 Protobothrops mucrosquamatus | reverse complement strand
GCAACCACACTCTCAACAACCTTCGCCACAAAGCGTAGGTTGGAGACTGGACGATAATTTGCCAACACATCTGGATCCAGGGAGGGCTTCTTAAGGAGGGGCCTCACCACCGCCTCCTTTAGGGCTGCGGGGAAGGCACCCTCCCACAAAGAAGCGTTTATAATTCCCTGGAGCCAGGCTCGTGTCCCCTCCCGAGCCGTATGATTCACCCTGGTTCCTTATTTGCAAAAAAGAATTAGCAGGATGTAAGAAATTCTTATGAAGAAAGACCGACTAATCAGGGTTGTTTAGAATGAAAGAGAATAATTGCAAGGATATAATACTGTTCTTTAAATCCCTGAACGGATATCATACCGGAAAAGGTCATGACCCACTTCAGAGACCAGGACGGAGAATAAGATGTAATCATGCATTGAAAGGTGCCTTCAACAGCAATAACTACGATGTGTAATAAAGCTAATTGGGTATAATACTGTAATCATCAAACCACTCATGCAGGTACACTTGTCAATTTCCCAGTGAATATGGATCCTTGTTTTATCATTCTGAAGATTTCATTACAAAACCTTTGCCCCGTTTTCATTCTTTTTTTACAATAAATATCACTATTCTAGCTTTTTAAAGGCAAACATTCCATAATCCAAATCCTAACCCTAACATTGTGTTTGCAGGTTATAGAAATATTTCTCCTTCTTATACTTTTCACAGTTAGCTTTCTTTTGCATTTTGTAATTTTTTTTAGAAAGATTTCTAGTCTGCTGCATTCAGAACTGCCTTGGTTCTATCTGAGTCTGGAAAGCAATGCATTGCTGTTAAGCATTATTGTCCTTCTAAATCATTATTTAACAGGCACTGATTGTCATGTCACATAATTAAGTGATTAAATCCATTTTGGCAGCTCCAATGTTTCTATAGCATAACAGGAGAGATTTGCCTTATAGGGTTGTTAACAATATATTCAATTAAGCAGGGCTATTTAATTAGCTCCATGGTGCACTTTACACTGCTCTTCAGGCAAAGATGCAAACATTACATGCTTCCATTACTTGGGTCGACTGAAACGTTGAGTCATAATATACAAGCTTGTTTATAGAAAATTAAACAAAGAACAAACTGCATACACTCGTCATTAAGTAATTATGCTGAGTAAATAAGAATCAAGTCTGTCTTCAGTTATCCTGCACCAGTTTCTTAAGTCTGCTTATCGAACAAAGCCAGGCATTTACAGTTCACAAACAATATAAGAGCCAGACAGGAAAGGAGAAAAAAAATGCTAGAAAAATAATATTTCTCAACTCTCTTCTTTTTTTGTGACTTAGACAACTCCTATAAACCTTTAGCAGTAGAGTTAGAAAGTAAGTACAGGTAGTCCTTGACATATGACCACAATGGAGCCTAAAATTTCTGTTGCTAAGTGAGACATTTGTTAAGTGAATTTTGCCCCATTTAACAAACTTCCTTGCCACAATTATTAAGTGAGTTACTGCAGTTGTTAAATTAGTAACACAATTATTAAGTGAATCTGGTGTGGGAAGTCAGCCTCCCCCCAAAAAAGGAAATATTAAAAAGGCAGAAAAGCATGCCCAGTTTTTCTTAATAGCCCCAAGTCTCCCTCTCTCAAGCAGAAACCAGCTCTGTAGAAATGCTGATACCATAATCCTTTCAGAAAGACTGGCACCAGGAAGCTTAAAGCTGGTCGGGTTAGAAAGACAAAGATCCCTAGAACTAACAACCCCTCACCCAAAAAAATCCAACACAGGACATAGCCATCAGCCACAGCCCCAGGGAAGCAGGATATGACCTTTAGGACATAATTGGATTAACCCAACACCATCAGAATACCAGAAAGGCACACTGAACCTCGGGTCAAAGTTCATGCCATAGGAACAACTCCAAACACAAAAGCCCAAAAAGGTATAAAAACCCATGACTCCTGCTCCCTGTGGCCAGCTTTCCCAGAGCCACATTTCTGAACGGTCATTAAGTGAACTGTTATAAGTAAAGGACTACGTATAATAGTAATCTGATGGAAATTAAGATTCAACATTATGCATATTGTCAAGATAATTCTTTCTTCTACCAATACTATGGCAGTAAGATATTTTTATTCCTGAAATGTTAAATTCGAGGGTGGGTGGATGGAACAGGGCATTTTTTAAAAGTATAGAGCTTTGTGTTGTAATAGAGAAAAATCAAGAACTTACTCAAAATAAAATATTTAACAATCCCCCCAACCCATAAGTAGCTTTTGTCTCAGTTGAAAGATCTATGACCTGTGGTGATTTTTTTTAATGCAGTTCAAAAGCCACAGGACTTGAATTTGGTGGGAATGCATACACATTTTATGCCTTAATTTAATTCAGAATGGTTATTTATATATGAAGTAGAATAGTTGTGGGACAGAAGATTGCTAAGAGCTGTAAGTGTTAGAGCTTAATATGGAAGCTTTAGGCTAGTTTTTTTTAAACTGTCTACAATTGTGGACCTTTAAATAAATATTCAGAAATCGCATGATCGCCTTTTCATCTTTAAGAATATGGCAAATAAAAATAATAATTATAAATACATTTATTTTCTCAACTCTCCATTTTAAAAGTCATTTTAGATTAAATGTAAAAATAATCTCACATTAAATAATTATTTAACAGTTGAGGCAGGCACTGAAGTAATGAGTGAGATTTATTCCATGAAGCACATTTTGAGAATCACTGCAGTAGAATATCAAGGAAGAGTCTCACCAAACAAAGAAGGAGAAAGGACAAACTATTCCTTGCAAGTTTTTAAATTATGGAACAGTATTTGCAACCTGTCCCTCAGATTATTGTTGAATTGTTGAAGGAGAGTTAGGGTAGATGTTTGATATTTCTTCATTACTTTCACATAATAACATTATTGACAAATGTTGGAAGCAACCTTTTAAGATACATCCTTATTTGGTAGGCACGGGTTTCCTCTTTTCTACCTTGTGCAGGTGAATAAGTTGTCATCTTCAATCAACTGTTGTTTTTATGTTATCTCTAAACAAGGGAGTGATGGACCTCAGAGAAGAAGGTCTAGATCAGGAGAAAGGATCAGTGGGACAGAAGGGCCTCTCTAAAAGGTTGTAGACCAAGTCTTTCTGGATTGGATTGGGGGCAGAAGCTTCTGCCGATATTGTTGATACTGGACACATCAGGGCTGTGCTCAAAGCCACACCAGGCTCAGGAATGAGTAAAGGTGTGATCCATTTTGAAGAAATATTCATCTCGACAAGGCTTAATGCATCCATTGCTTCTTAAAATCTCCCCATTTTTAAGGCTAAAATTTTGAATACTATCCATTTCAAGCTTCAACCATTTGGAGATTTATGAAACTAATTGAAGTAAGGAGGTAGAACATTTTTCATGTGTACACAGACTGGTTTGGTATCAGTTATATTTTGAATAATGTCCAGATGGCCAAGAAATGTATTTGTGGGTAATAATCATATGCAGTGTTTAATATTCTACTCCAAGGATGTGCTTTGGAACAGGCTTCTTTTCAAACAATTGGCTTTCCCCCCACAATTCTTTGGCTACCCCCTTGCAAAAGACACATGAGCCTCCTAAAGATGTAGGTGCTTTAAGAAATTATGGACAAGTGCAATATCTATATTCTAGAATTCTCCAAAGCATCATTTTGAATCAAATCTAAAGCAATGCACAACTCCAATGGTTGATAATTATGATATCAAAGCTATCATAAGTTACGTGCAAATGTATACATACCCCCCCCCCCCAAACACACTGAGAGAGGAAAAAGAGAGGCAATCCTCACTTAGCAGCCACAGTTGGGACAGGCAACTCTCTTGCTATGTGGCACTGTGGTTAAGCACAGCCGACTCTGCTGACTTACAATGTTGCTAAGTGAATTACCACAAGTCACTGAGTATAATATGTGATTGCAACTTGCAATTTCCTGCCAGTTTCTCCATTGACTTTGGTTGACAAAAACCAGCTTGAAGTTTGAAAATGGTGATCACGTGATCACAGTCTCCTACGATTGTTGTAAATGTACACCCATTGCCAGGCACTTGAATCTTGATTGTGTGACTGCAAGGAATGCTGGGATAGACACAACTATGAAGACCAGTCATAAGTTTCATTTTTCAACAAAACTGCAAGTTCGAAGGGTAACTAAACAAGTTGTCAGTAAGTGAGGACTACCTGTACGTATATGTATACATGAGTGTGTATCAGATTTCTGAAATTGATGTTGAAAGGGGGCCAAATAAGAGACATTCTAAGAAGGAATAGTACAGGTTAATATACGTGAAATGAAATATTATTTCAAAGAGACAATAAAGAGAATGAGAAATGTGGTTTATGGATACTAAGTAATACATTGGACTGGTGTGATGCGGTCACAATTACAAAAGCATAGCATAAAGCCTGTCAGCCAATATCCTCTGTGTACTTGCAACACATTGTCACAAATCTTACACCCTCTCTTTTGCTGCCGCACCATAATTTATTAACATTTTTTAAAGTTCTTAAATATTTTTGGGAGTCTTTTTTTGCCTCCAGCAATTCTATCCTTACCACAGTGACATTTATTTGCCCTTTACGTATCCTTCATATCTATCACTGCAGGGAGCTTTCCACCCCTTCTTTGATATCATCAAGACAAAAAGCACAGTTGTTCCAACCAAGGCTTTTCCCTTAAATTAAGGATGTTTGGATTTTGGCATGTTGTTTTAGATTGTTGAAAGCATCACCCTTGGAAACAAGATAAGAGATGTCATTATATTTAGCAAGGTGATTACTCTGAGAAAAAAAAACATACCCATTCGAACTTTACAATGGGAACAATGGAAGTCAATGATAATTTTTTTTACAGAAGTCAAAATGCTAGAAAGATTGGAGGTGGTGATTTGTGTTTCCTCTTAAAGAGAACAACTATCTCTGTGGTAAATGTGAAAAAAAATTCCAACGCCCTTGTAACTTCAAACGGTCATTAAACAAATTGTTGTAAGCTGAGGACTATCTGTATTTTATATTTTGGCAGACCAGCTCCAAGTCTAATGTCTTCCAGAAATTCAAATAGGGGTTCCCAACTGGGGGTGTTTGCAACCACTGACCTAAAGTAAGGAATGATACTCATGGTTTAGTAATAGCTGGAGAATTACAGAATTGACATCCCTGCCTAGGCTAATTATCAGAAAGAAGGATACAGTGTGATAGCTGTGTAGTGTGGAAATTTGATGCAGATACTGTTACATTCAATTTCAAACACTGCACAGCAAAAAGTCTACATGGATATTTAACTTATATGTCATTGGCTTAGGCTTGGTTTTCAAACATTTGCAACACAATGAAACTTAATCTAGGGAAACAGCCAAGAAAATAACTCCACAGAAATTCAATATGTTTGTTAAGGAAGAAATCCAGTAATCCTGATTCAGGCAAAAAGGTTTGATTGGATTTAAAGGGATTATTTATTTAAGAGTGGTTAAGTGTTAAGCAGTGCTTCTATAATGAGATAGGGTGGAAATGATAAATAAATGATGTAACAACTAATTAGAGATCGGAATTTGGGGCTTAGATAAGCCATAAAGTTTTCAGGGCTGGATTTCAGGTTGTGTTTAAAATAACTTTTGTTTTAAAGTACCCAGCTTAAAAAAAATGCCATTTTCAGAGTGAACCAATGCATACTTACTCAGAAGCAAATCCCACTGAGTTTAATTTTGCATGAGCTTTATAAATTCAACACTACTGCAAAACTCACCCACTGGCAATATTTTAGAGGCTTCCTGGAGATACATTTTGAGTATTTTGCAATCTTGCAGAGGATATGTGATGCAGAACCATTCCCTATCCTTGTCCATATCATTTGACAATTAGGAGTCCTCTGATTTTGAGCAATGCTGTTGTTTTTTAAATCAGCCTTTACTAAGAAAATAACTCCAAAGATAACCCTGGGAAAGTTCCGATTGCCAACTTACTTAGAACTAAATTCTCTTGAATATCTTGACATTTATTCTTAAATGAACGCATAAGATGAATCTCCTATGCTTAATATGGGAAAATTCTGGCTTGGAATCTTCATCTACAGTATCTGGCCCACAAACTCTTTGGAAGGATTTGAACTAAGTGAAATATTGAACGGCATAGCAAAGAAGGCAATTTAGCCAATTGTAGAGAAAACTTTGGATGGAACACAGAGGTCCTCATTTCCTGCTCCCCTATCAATATAAAAATCTGGCTATTTTTAAGTAAAGGAGAAAGCAAAGGTTTACTTTTACTTTTAATTCTTTTACTTTCTTCCCTCCCTCCCTCCCTCCCTCCCTCCCTCCCTCCCTCCCTGACAGATAGTGGTAGACAGCATATTGATGGAGTCTTAGCCCAAATCAAAGCTAGATGTGTAGCTGAAAGGTTATTAATGAGGATTTAATTTAACTGCAATTTAGTGTTGAGCTGGTCTCTTTCACCCTCCTGATTACACTGCTTGCTGCATTTCATCGCTTTGCTTTCTTCAACCATGACTTAATATTTTCATCATTAAATCCATGTTGAGTGCTAATCATGGAACTTCACCAGCATAAAAATGTTTTCATAAACACCTAAGTAAACAAATAAATAGGTCAAGCCTCTCTCCCAATCATATTTCAAGGCATTGCAGATTAATTTTATGATGAGATTTAAGTGAGAGCAGTATGAAAGTGAAATAATTTCTCATCGGAGCAAGCAACTGGCGTTTGATGGTTTAAACTGGGTTAGGTAACCTCGGAACTTTTGTTTTGAACTACATCTCCCATAATTTCTAAGCACTATGCATGCTATGGAGGCCTATGAAAGTCCTAGACTTTTTGAAGAAGTGGTGAGTGTACAGGGTCTACGACAATTTGCTGCGGCCAGCTCGCCATGACCAACTCACTTTTAGACAACTCTCTGTGGGACATCTTGCCAGAGCCAACTCACTGTGGGACAACTCGTCGTGGCCAACTTGCCACTGGACAACTCACTGCGGGGCAAGAGTAACACTAATGTCAAAGAAATGGAAGGATAGAATCGTTGAAGAAAGGATGCAAAAGAAGGGACAGAATGAAATGGGAATGGCAAAAATTAAAATAATTGTTTTGTTTATTTTAAATAATAGAATTGTTAAATTGTCCAACAGTGAATTGGCCATGGCAAGTTGGCTGTGGCAAGTTGTCCCATTCCAGAATGTACAATGGATCTGAGTCTCTGGGTTTTTTTTTGTTGTTGTTTGTTACTGTGAGTCTCCAAATGGCTTGTGTGAAGATTACAGCATTAAAAATGTCACTGCTATCAACGTCACTGCTATCAACGTCACTGCTATCAACGTCACTGCTATCAATGTCACTGCTATCAATGTCACTGCTATCAATGCGCTTCAAGGTGTTGGTTATCACCTTCAAAGCGCTCCATGGCATCGGACCTGGATATCTCCGAGACCGCCTTCTGCCACAGATTACCTCCCAGCGGCCGGTACGCTCCCACAGAGTGGGTCTCCTCAGGGTGCCGTCAGCCAGACAGTGCCAGCTGGCGACTCCCAAGGGGAGTGCCTTCTCGGTGGGAGCTCCCACCCTCTGGAACGAACTACCCCCAGAGATCCGGGTGATCCCGCATCTCCCTTCTTTCCGCCGCGCCCTTAAGACATGGCTATTTCAACTAGCAGGACTGGCCTAAGGGGGAATTTTTAGCGGGGTTTTTAAAAACATTTTAAATTAATTAAAGGCCAAATCTAATATTTTATTTTAACTATGTTTTTTAACGATAGTTTTGGGGTATTTTTTGTATTTGTTTTTTATCAGGCTGTCAGCCGCCCTGAGTCCGTAAGGAGAAGGGCGGGGTAAAAATTCAATTAAATAAATAAATAAATAAAATGTTGCACTCGGAATTTAATTTATGTAATTTCCCCGGAATAGAATATGTTCTGCCTTTACTTTTACAAAGTGGTTGTTTAATTTTTTTTTAAATAAAATTTTATTGATTTTTATAATTAAACAACAAATAGCGATAAGATGCATTTACATACACAAGCAGAGAAAACAAAAATAATCCAAGTCAATACATTGTCAGAAATGCTCGGCAGTCCCCGCCTTGCCTCCACCCTCATCCACTTTCCTATCCTTCCTCCCTCTAACCCACAACCTCTCCTCCTTCCTCCTTTCCACCTACCTACGTCCCATCTCCTTTCTAACCATCTCCTCGAGTGCAATTTGGGATACCAGCCGAGCATCTCCTCTTATCAAAGTGGTTGTTTAATTTTGATGTTTGTCAAGATTAATTTAAAATCCACCCATTTTATTGAATAATTAATGTCTACACATAAAGCATTCTTAGAAATTGAAGCGTTTGGTTTGGCCAGCACTAAGATGCTTCTTCATTTGGATGCTTCTTTGCATTAGTCACTGGAACAGATTTGCAAATAAATGATTTTTTAATGTTGGAAGGAGGAATAATTCAACAGTAAAGCCAATTATCCAGAAAAGGTAGTTAATTGGTGAGATATTCTTCATTGGGTGTGTTCAGGTGGTAGCTAAATAGCTATCTGAGATGCTTAAATTTGGATTTCTGCACTGAACAAGAGATTGGATTTTTGATTCAATGAAATCATAAATCAATGTTATTTATTAAATTTATTTGCCACCCATCTCATAGCCAATGACTCTGGGCAGCTGATTTATTTATTGAATACATTTGGTAGTGCAGGAAGTGATAAGATTTTATCGCCTTGGTCACAGTATTGTGCAGTCTATGGTTTGGTATGATTATTCCTATCTTGCTTTCAGCAAATGAATGACAGTGAAATCCTATATATCTCTCATCAGTGGTAAGCTCCATGAAGTGCAATAGAATTACCAGAGTTCAATATCATTTAACCTTGCATTTAATCATACAGTTTTTTCAATCGTTAAAGAAGCTGCTGAATTCAGAAGGCAATTATAAGGTAAATGTAAAATTTAACAAGATATTTGCTCATAATTATATACAATTATTTAAAAAAAAAAACTAGCGACACTGTTGTTAATAATGTGCAACTTAAAGAGGAGCCTCTCTCATGCACATTCTTTTATAAATAAAATAGTAAGATTAGATTTCTCCGATGAATTTGTTTTAAAGGTTCAGCCTTCAGTCATGGAGGACATTATGTGCATAATTTTATTACAGAGCTACAATCTATTTGAGGAGACATCTTTGGCCAATTTTAGTTACAGATTCATGTACAAGCTTTCAAGTTTCAGAAAATCTTTGCTTGGACAGGTAGTACACTTCAAAAGAAGGGTGCACTGACTCCCCCAGACGCTTCCCCAGATGCCTCTCTGGATGTCATTTCGGAAGAGGATGAACTGGTCTCAGGCGTGTCAGGAGAGGAATTGGTCAATGGCTCTGAGGCAGGGGCTGTGAATCCAAGTGAGGAGGAGTGGTTGATGGGAGAGAAACTGAACGAGTAGCCAGCTGAGAGTGCCTCAGCTGCAGAGGACAGCCCTGAGGCTTCAGGTGGGGAAAGCAAGCAGCTGCAGCTGGTCAGAGATAAGGACCTGCCTTCTGCATCTGATCC
>NW_015387754.1:7415-11614 GCF_001527695.2 Protobothrops mucrosquamatus | reverse complement strand
TTTCCTGGTTGTTCTGATTCCTGGCTTGCTTTGATTTGTCACCATGCCTTGACTTTGGATCGTGCCTTGTGAACTCTGGACTTTTCTTTCCTTGTGAGCCCTCTTGTATTGTGGATTTAATTTTGCCTCATGTATTTATCTGGATTGGGAAATTTTCAAGTGCCTTGTGGACTCATTGGCCATTGCTCAGTGGACTAGCCTCGATCTGCTTTTGGCTGGACTTAATTGGGACCGTTCTGGGTTTTTGGTGAAGGGGACTGCTGAGGAATATTAATAAACTACTAAATCACTGTTATATGTGTGTGTGACAGCACAAAGGGCTACCTGTAGCTGACTAATAATTTTATTTCCAAAGAAGGATTATGGGGCCTATTTGGATTCCAGAGACATTCTTGAGAAGAAAAGAAGCTGGTGAAGCTGACAACTTCCTTTGCAGAATAAATAATTTTTAATGGCATCCTTTGATGGCTATTTTCTGGCTCGTGGTAAAATGGATTGTGGTGAAGTGAAGTATGCTGCCAGTAGATAGAAAAATGTAGCAACACTGGATGTAAAGTAGATTGTGGATTTGAAATGGGTTTTTTAAAATTGGATGGAATTTGCAATGGTTGGGATGTGGTTCAAGTGAGGATTATAGAGAAGAACCTACCATGGAGACTGGAGGATGCCCAAAGTGATTTGGAATGTGTCTCACTAGTTGTACTTTGAAGTAACATCAGAACTGAGCAGAATCTAATCTTTAGAGGTATCTGCTTTGGGCAAGTGCATTCGATTATGGCAGCATCAGCTGGAAGCATCATGTTGGCCAACGGAGTTATGGATGCAAGTTTGCACTTTGGCAACCTGGATGCTGTCATATTTAAAGGAGCTGCTGCCAGTGAAAGGACCATAGCACACAGAGCCCCTCTGGCATGTCTTCTTGAAGCTCCTGTTTGAGTCACCTCATTTCTTAAGGGAGAACTTCAAGCTTCATGCTGTGTGGAGTCAGGCTAAGCAAAATAGTCTTCTAATGCATCTCATGGATGTGGATGGATTTCAGCACACAATCTTGGAAGATGTTCTACTGAATATATGGTTAATTGCAGACCACAGATAGTAACAATTCTAGCCTGAACTCCTTCAGAGGTCCCAGGATTGCAACTGAACATATTGCCAAGGAGTTAGGTAGTCTCATCCTAATCTAATTTCTCCAAACCATCCTTAGGTGTTTCATTTGAAAAGGTCATGCATTTGCCACAATTAAATAAACATCTCTTATCCAGAGCAACAGAAAGAAAAATGTTTTTTAAAATGCAAACTTTGGTGGAACCTAAAGCTAAACAAGCCTTGAATCTTCCCAGAGAGAGAGCACTAAGAACAATGATAATATGAACACAGGAAATCTGTGTAAATCCTTTATTTGCAATGAGTACCAGCCCAAATAATCAGTTTGCTTTAATCTACTTAGAGGGTAAACAGTGCTAAACTAGGTATGACATTCTGTGAACTTTATGTTGCATACTCAACAGTGCTTCCTGATATAATACCTGCCTTGCTATTTTATGCATAAAAACATAAAAGAAGAGAAATGGATCCTCTCTGCAGTTTTTTTCCTGGAATGTGTTGTTCTTTGTTTAATGATGTAGAGGAATGATGCTCCGTCTTACATTTTCTAAATTAAAACATGTGTTTTAACTGAGATTCACTTGATTTCAGGAATCACTTTAAAATACTTTTATAAAAAAAATCTGTGCTGATCTAATTATGTAGGTGAAAATCTAGAAATTATTGCAGGATCTCTGAGCTAGTTAAGCAATGCATAGAGATAAAACAAACTATTCAAAAGAAACAATAAAAAAGAAGGAAAAGAAAAGATCAGAACACATTCTGTCCAGCAGCCAACACCTACAGTAGGTATTGTCAGGGGGAAAACTTGTTCAAATGAACCAAGAGACAACACACAACAAAAAGTTTCCCTTTAGGAGTCAAAGGTTTATTTAAATTTAACACAGAGATTCAGTACTTACATTTCAACAACTTATTGCAATAAGGGCCAAATGCACAAGCAGTCATTAAGTGTGACGGCTTAGTGGCCAAATGGCAATGCCCTCATCTCCAAGGCAGGCTTTATACCTTAGCATTGTGCCCACCCATGACTTCTGGAACCACCCAACATCTTACCCATTCCCCTTTTCTTGTTAAAACCAATCAGCACATGACTTTCTGGAACAGCACCATTGCTAATTCCTTTTTTCCTGGAACGGACCACTAGGTTAGTTCCCTATTCTTGTTCTATTGCCCTGGTTACTGAGCCAATTTCCTGTTCTTCCTTGTTCTTCTTCTAACCACTACTTTCCTCACTACCGTTCCTACACGTGTCATTGCAGAAGTTGTACCCATTAGCAAGGGTTAGTTCCTCTTTTCTCTTACTTTCTTGTCACATATACCGATTAAATGCCGACCATAGACTGTCACCATTTCCTACTGAAGGTCAATAGTAACAAAAAGTATGTTAGCAAACTTAAGTCCAATATATAATTAATATAACTACTTATAAAAGAATTATTGATATATTTGTTTCCTTTCACAGTATGCAGGGATTAATCCTTGACAAACAAACTAGCAGAAAACAATACCCCAATCAAGAAATTACCAAGGAGAAAACTACACGCCTACTAACACTGGTAGGACGAGCAACTGTATTATAAACAGGGAGCAAATCTCACACTTACTTGGACTGATGATATTACCTAGTCAGGTAATGAAATGTCTTCAAGCAAACAACCAAGCTCAGAAAGCACCAAGGGCTCCACTAGTTATGCAGAATAGTCCCATTGGAAAAAAGAGGACTTAATTACTACAGACAGAAAACAGAATAAAAGAGTTGGAAGTCTTCTAGTATAGAGGTCCTCAACCTTTTGAGCACCAGGGACCAGTTCCATGGAGAGAGGTTTTTCCACAGACTGGAGGGTGCATGATTTTGTGTGCCACCTGCATCCCACAGATGAGGCTTTCCTTGTTTGTGCGGACCGGTAGCTGGCATGCCATGGCGCAGTACCGGTCCATGGACTGGGGGTTGGGGACCCCTGTTCTAGTCCAAGCTGTGCTCAGGCAGGAAACTCTATACCACATGTGTCAAACTCGATCACATCACATGACATATTGTGACTTTTTTTTCCTTTGCTAAGCGTGGCGTGGCTGGTGCTTGACATATCTGGCCTGTGGACCACCAGTTTGACACTCCTGCCCTATACCATTTCAAATAAGTGATTTTCCAGTCTTTTTTTTAAAAAAAAAAACTTCCAGTGATGAAGTGTTGCTTAACTAAGTGTTGCTTAACTAACAATTAAGTTGTTGGTCAATTTTAAATTGCAGGGTTCTCTAAAGTATGAACATAGCATTTTCTTATTCAGAAGAATAACAAAGCTTAAGCTTTGCTGCTCCAAAGAATTATGATCAGGGAAGATATAGGAAAAGTGATTGTTCAGGTGTACTGTTTCCCCCCCTCATCAGTCTCTATTTCTCATTTCAGAGACAAATGGCTTCTAACACTTTCATTTCATTAATCAGATGTGCACAAAACTGGCTGAACAACTGCCAAGGATGTTTCATTTCTCTCTTGTGACTTGTGGAGTGGAAGCAAACTTTTCCATCTGCTTTCCTTTATTAAAAACAAAAAAAATAGGTGAACTCTATTTTCTTGAATTTAAAAACAAAATGCAGGAGAATGTTTTGTAGCAATGGTCTGTAAAATATACATCCTGATAAAAAAGAGAGGTTATTTAGTCTTATCTGTCTACTTTCAACCCAAGATAATTTTGTATTATGGCAAGCCAATAAATAAAATGTTGCGGCTCTTCTTAGATATGGCTTTCAGTATTGCATTTTTGTTGGAAGTAAATATTGAGCTTACATTCATCTTTTTTTTTATATGAACACCTTTCAGGATGCTGGGAATATAGTCAAGCATAAATATAGGGCTAATGTACAATAACATTGTCTTAGTATAGTTTATAGTCCCCCCGCCTGGACTACTGTAATGCTCTCTACATGGGGCTCCCCTTGAGGAGCACCCGGAGGCTCCAGTTAGTCCAGAATGCAGCCGCGCGGGCGGTGATGGGAGTGACTCGTCGCTCCCATGTAACGCCGCTGTTGCGCGAGCTGCACTGGCTGCCGGTGGCTTTCCGGGTGCGCTTCAAGGTGTTGATTATCATCTTTAA
>NW_015387754.1:4936-7015 GCF_001527695.2 Protobothrops mucrosquamatus | reverse complement strand
TTAGTCCAGAATGCAGCCGCGCGGGCGGTGATGGGAGTGACTCGTCGCTCCCATGTAACGCCGCTGTTGCGCGAGCTGCACTGGCTGCCGGTGGCTTTCCGGGTGCGCTTCAAGGTGTTGATTATCATCTTTAAAGCGCTCCATGGCATCGGACCTGGTTATCTCCGAGACCGCCTTCTGCCGCAGATTACCTCTCATCAGCCGATACGCTCCCACAGAGAGGGTCTCCTCAGGGTGCCGTCAGCCAGACAGTGCCGGCTGGCGACCCCCAGGGGGAGGGCCTTCTCGGTTGGAGCCCCCACCCTATGGAACGAACTACCCCCAGAGATCCGGGTGATTCCGGATCTCCCCTCCTTCTGCCGCACCCTCAAGACATGGCTATTTAAGCTAGCAGGTCTGGCCTAAGGGATATTTTAATCTGGTTTTTTAAAACAATTTTAAAAAGAAATGGCCAATTAATATTTTGTTTTAATTACATTTTAAATTTAGTATTTATTGTATTATGTATTGTTTTAAATGGCTGTAAGCCGCCCTGAGTCCGTTGGGAGAAGGGCGGGGTAGAAATTTAAATAAAGTAAAGTAATAAAGTAAAGAAGAAAAATTGATGGAGTTTTCATCTCTTTCCTTATTTCCAAAATGAAAAATATTATTGGCAAAGTACTCGTAGAGATATAATAATCATCATCACCATATTTGCTTTGTTCTCATGACAGCCTTCACCAGCTCAAATACAGATCTAACACCTGCAATATGTTAACCTTAGTGATGGTAAGCTTGACGATCCTTTTAGCAGGTTAAGTGCTTGGTGTGCCCCAGAAATGGGATAATCAACAGCCAAATCAAACATTTTATATTAACTTATAAGGTTGCACAACGCTGCATATGAGGCTGCATATATGAGGCTTTTGAACTAATTTGATATATCCCTTGGCTGTAATAATTGGTGCTGGCTACAACAGCATATGTTAACACCATGACTCTGTATGCCGCACTGACTGCTGGTGTGTTTTCAGGTACAATTCAAGGTGCTGGTTGGGACCAGGTTACCTCACCTGACCTGACCTAACTGCCTTTTCCCAAGAGTTTCTTCCCATCCAATTTGATCCAAGAGATGCTGCAGTTCCCATCAGCCGAAGATGTTGACTGGTGGAAACTAGAAGACTTTTTTTATTATTATTCTGTAGCCCCTACCTTATGGACTTTTCTCTCCTTGGGAATTAGAATGTAGTTTTGTTGTTATCGAAATGGCTAGTTTACACTACTTTGTAAAAGTAAAAAGTTGAGGTTTGATGTTGATATTTTATTTTACTGCACCAAAGGAAGTCAGAACTCAATGCCTTTTTCTTTCTTTTTTTCCTACCCCTTCCCTCACTTTTCTATTCCCTTCCCCTTTCCCACTATTTATTTTTGTATTTTCTTTGTATCGTACACTATAAACTAATAAAACTTTATACATTGAGCAATGCACATGAAAAGAAAAGAAAGAAATTAGAATGGCCCCCAAACCTGTTGGCCTTTCTCAAAGTTTTAATAAAACTTGGTTATGTACCCAAGCTTGGGGCTCAGAATGTGTTAAGGGGTTTACTATTAGCTGATTGTTCATCATGGTTGCTGTTTGTACTTATTTATTTTGTGGATATTTTTATTGTTTTAATGTTTTAATATTTTTTTAATATTTTTAGAACTGTAAGCCACCGAGTCACTTGGTTGAGCTGGGCAGCTGTAGAAATTGAATAAATAAATACAATAAATAAATAGAAAGAGGGAAAGAAAGGAATAAAATGGAGCCTGGGAGGTAAAAGGTAAAAGGCATGGATAGTGAGTATGGTTAACTTGTTGGAGGAGAAAGAGTCAAATATAAATGCATAGATATTTACTACTGTGGGAAGTTAACCCAGAGAAGGAAATATTAAAAAGGCAGGAAAAATATTGTTCACCAAAAGGATTTTTAAAAGCATTTTTTGAAAAGCAGAAACCAAACCTGGCCTCATCTCTGCCCAGGGCAGTAGCTAGTCTTATACAAATGCAGATGTGGAACCATCAGAAAGTTGAAGCCGGAGCCATCAAGAAGACAAAGAG
>NW_015387754.1:0-1284 GCF_001527695.2 Protobothrops mucrosquamatus | reverse complement strand
CCAGGCAAGGCTAGAGGGTATAAAAAGACCTTCTGCCCATGTGCTCTCTCTCTTCCCCACTCTCTTTCCTCTCCTCTGCTGCTTCTTGCAAGACCATCTGTCTTCTGCAATAAACTGTAACCTTCTTCCCAAAGCAGTTGCCATGTTTGCTTATTTATTCCCGGCTTGGATGAACCAGGATGAAGACTTTCTTCTAACACTACGGTATTCTGAGTCAATTATCTCTAGCTGAACTTACCCCATGCCTTTAATTTTTGTTCGCTAGGTAAGATAGACATGTTCAATGTCTTCAATTTTTGGAGGAAAGGTGAGATAAATATCTAACAGCCCCATCTAAAATCAATAAAATGCTCACATTTGGAATTTGGTGTTCCAAGACTTATTTTTCTAGAGTTAAGGTGGCAGAGCATCAAAATGATGGAACAAATATATGTAACAGACCCACCCAGGGGTAGTCAACCTTGGCTCTTTTATGACTCGTGGACTTTAACTCCCAGAATTCCTGAGCCAGCCAGTTGAAGTCCACGAGTCATAAAAGAGCCAAGGTTGACTACCCCTGCACTATACAGTATTTTTCGGTGTTATGGCATTAGCATACGCAATGCTAATATTCAAACTGCCATCAAGATAAATTTGAAATATCAACTCAAGCTCCCTGATAAAAAAAAGAGGTAGAAAAGCAGGTGCCCCTTTTGCAAGGGAGAAGAACAAATGGGAAAATGCTGGGAAGATTTCAGCAGAACCTTAGTTAAGGAATCACTTTTTACAATTTGTTTTAAATTTGCCAGGGTACAGGTAATCCTTGATTTACAACAAGTTGCTTAGCAACCATTCAAAAATTATGATAGACTTCCCTCAGGCTACTTATGACCTGGATTCAAAATTCTGATGGCGTTTTCCCCCCCCCCACACACACCATTATGTGGTCACATTTTGTGTGCTCAGTGTCAGACACAAGAAACCAGACCCACATGCGTAGGGTTCAAGCTAATTACTTTATTACATTATGCCTGTTATACAGGAATCTCCTCAGATTTTCTCCTTTCCCCAGGAAAGATAAGGCTTTATGAGCCTAAGGGCGAAGGGGGGGGGGGATCAGCTGCACAAGGATTCAAGGCTAATTCCCAGCTAGAGACATCGGATTCACTTAATGACCACAGTGTTCACTTAACAATTGTGGTGTTTGCTTAATGATTGCAATGATTCATTTAACAACCACCACAAAAATGTCATAAACTTGGGTGTGGTCATGTGTGACTTGCTTAACAGCTGTCAAGACTTACA
>NW_015387753.1:498830-524633 GCF_001527695.2 Protobothrops mucrosquamatus | reverse complement strand
TTCCTGATTTTTAAAGTAAAAAAAATAAATTATAAGAATGTGCTAAAAGGAACAAAATAAAAACAATCTATAAATCACTATGGTTCCAACAGTAATTAAGTAGAGCTAAACTGGGAACTGAGCTTTATCTTAACAGTTGTTTTAGAATAATGATTTGAATGATAGCAACTTGGCCCCTGCCTAAAAATATATAAAGAAAGCCAGCCAAAATACTAGGGATGATATTTACAAGGATTTTACCTGCTGGCATCCCATAAGTCTTTCACAACCCTTCAGAAAGTTTTGGACTAAACTTCCATAGTTCTTGATATAAATATCAGACATATTTCCAGTTGCTGGTAGGATCTTCATAAATGATATAAATGAGGGAATAGAAGGAGAACTGTTAAATTTGAGGACACCAAGCTGGCAGAAGATAGGCACAAGATCCAGAAGGATCTCAACAGACTTGAACACTTAAAAACCAAATATACAGATAGAGAATAGATGAAACCTGACTGAGGTGAAACCTGCTAGCAGAATCCTGGAGTCCTAGTGGACAGTCACTTAAATGAGGTACTACAATTGCCAAAAACCAATGCAATCCTAGGCTGCATTAAGGATAGACAGATAGAATCAAGATCATGTGAAGTGTTAATACCACCTTATAATGTGTTGGTGAGACCACACTTGGAATACTGCATCCAGTTTTGGTCACCAAAATATAATAAAAGATGTTGAGACTCTGGAAAGCAACAAAGATGATTATGGGGCTAGAAGCTAATATAGGAAGAATGGTTGCAGGAATTGGGTATGTCTGGTTTAATGAAAAGAAGGACTAGGGGTGACATGATAGCAGTGTTCCAATATTTGAGGGGCTGCCAGAAAGAAGAGAGGGTCAATCAATTTCCAAAGCACCAGAAGGCAAGACAAGAAGCAATGGGTGGAAACTAATCAAGAAGAGGAGCAAACTAGAACCAAGGAGAAATTTCCTGACAAAACAAATAACCAGTGGAACGGTTTGCCTTTAGAAGTTGTGGGTGGTTCAGCATTGGAAGTTTTTAAGAAGAGATTGGACCGTCATTTGTTTGAAATGGTATAGATAGTCTCCTGCTTGAGCAGAGGGTTGGATTAAATGACCTCGAAAGTCCCTTCCAGTTCTGCTATTCTGTTATTTTACACAGCCTTCCTCTCTATGAACTTGCTAGTTGAATGTCCTGGTTAGCAGCAGTAGAGACCAGATTTCCTCAGTTAGTCTTGAGTGTACCTTTTATACACATGAACAGGTGAAACTCCTTCCTGTACAAAGATATGATAGAAAAAACTTTACCTGTTGCCTGGTTGCCTCTCCTGTGGGAGGGAAGAAAACCATTTTCTTTCAAACAATGATTGTTGAGTTTGTCTTTTGCCCTTTCGAATGCAGCTTTCTTTTCTGTTGATACAATTTATTCCTTGAATATCATAAGCCTATCCAGGGTCACAGGATGCTGAGTTTATGGGTGCCTCTTGTAGCATTCTCCTTGTTTGGAAGTCCAGCCAATTGAAATGTTCTTCTCCTTGTGGCTGCTAGCAGACCTCCTGCTTCTGGTGGGTTACTGAACTGGGAGGAGTTGTGGAAAAGAGGAACTTCCTCCTTTTGCCTCTTCCCTCCTGCAAATGAATGTCTTGCCACAATTGGATCAGATTACTCAAGGGTCCAAGGTTTGCTTCTCAGTATACCATGAAAGAAGTGAGCGGCATTCCCATTCCTTTAAAGGTGAGTGTTGAGAATATCTTGACTTGGGGCATTTTTGTGCGAATGACTTTTTTTTTTTTTTTTAAATCAATCTTTAAAAAAAGTTTCTAGCTAATATGCCAGTGGTGGCGAACCTATGGCACGGGTGCCAGAGGCGGCACTCAGAGCCCTCTCTGTGGGCATGCGCGCCATTGCCCCGTCCTAGGCCTTCAGCTGGGTTTTATAAAACCTTTTCGCTTTAGGCCTCTGCCGCCGTGTACAAAAAAAAGGTTCAATCAATCAGTCAATTTCAACTTCTCGTGGGAAAAAAAAAGATCTTGCAAAGTTGGAATTGATTGAACTTTTTAGTCCCACCCAGTCTGCTGTTACCACTGCAGCCACGCCCACCCAATGGGGCACACCCACCCAATGAGCCATACCCACCTAATGGGCCACACCCACCCGGCACCCGACGATGCATAAGTGGATTTTGGGTTGCAGTTTGGGCACTCGGTCTCTGAAAGGTTCGCCATCACTGTAGTATGCAGATGAAAGAACTTTTTTACGTTCAACTTGTCTTTAAAAAATATTAGGTTATTTTAGCAGCAGTAAATGTTTTTAAAATAAAAAAAAGAGTTATGGGTTTGAATTTTCCCTTTGAAGTGGAGGTTGCAATCTTGTTATCCACTTATCCAGAATGAGGCACATTGAACTCAGTGGGATATCTACATAAAGAAGTACATAGGAATATATGTTTTACAGGATAAGGGATACCATAAATACAATATGGATTAATAACTAAGAGCTATTAAGAGGTAATGTATTTAGCTTTGAATATGATAATTATTTAGGCAATTATTGTAAGTACAGTCTTCAGGTCAGCCTTTCCCAAATGGATGCCTTCTAAATGCATTGCAATTACTGAAGTTAATTAATAAATTATATTGAAGTTATATTGGACTCCCCAAAAAGGGTAGAGATCAGATTTTTTTTTATGCTGGAGGTGTAAATAATTGAAGACTTATTGACCACATTATATGATCATGTGATCTTTTAATAACTTTTTCGAATTGTGTATTCTCCTGGTGATCGTGAGTTTTTATCTATTTTATACTATGGATTTACCCAGGAGTCACATCTTCAAGGATATTATTGAAATGTATATTTGTAGATTTATGGCAAAATCTTTCAATGTTAATGTGAATGTAATGATGAATTATATATCAAAGCTTTGGAATTTGACTTTTTATAAGGAATTGTAATTGCATCACCTATCGTATTAAGAAAAAGCAATATTTTCTAACAATCAAAGGATGCAGCAATATGTCCCATTGTGTTGGAGACTTTTGGTATCTCACAATAATATCTTATTTTGCTTATATTATAGTATTCACTTCATTGGTAAACCAGTGATTTTTATACTGATGAGTATAAAATACGATTTTTTTTCTTTTCAATTTGTATCTTCAGTTTGTATTTTTAATTTTCTTGTAAAATTAAATATTGTTGGTTAAGAAAAGTAAAGATACTAAACATTTAAAAAAAAAGCAGCTGCTAAAGTGGTCACTCAGTATTCCCACATCAATTGCTTTGTCTGGAGTAGCCAAAAGCTACATAAATTTCTTTTTTTAACCACTTTAGCAGCTGCTTTTTTTTAATTAGTTGCAGTTATCCAAGTTACGTTTAAAGGCATGAGCAATGAGGGATGATGGTAGCTCAACACACATAGAAAACAGCAAATTGGAGGAAACAACTTTGGGAAGCATTTTCTGTTGGTTACCGTTGCTTACTATTGTGTTTAAAGAGTTAGGATTAGAAGCCTACAATTTACTCTATCACTGAACCCTGTTTAGTTAAATAAATAACATTTAAAATATTAAAGATTTTAAGAAAATGTTAAGAAAAGAAACAGCATGCTAAGAAGGAAGACAATTCAAGACATGTTTTGAGGAAAACCTTGCTGAAAAATTAGATAGACCTATATTACTGGTTGCTTCCTCTAAAGCAGGGATGTTAGTCTGGCGGCCCGCGGTCCGGATGCATCACGTGCAGGGCACGCCCACCCCAGCTCCACAAAGGCAAAAAAACATCATGATACATCACGATATGTCATATGATGTGATTGAGTTTGACCCCTGTACTGTAAAGTATGTCTACAGTATGTCATATTGTTATTTGGCAAGGTTTATTTGTACTATGCAGTAAGACAAGGTTTAGCTGTGGTTATTAATCTAAAATTGCATGGAATCGCTCAATGCTAAATAATGAGTGAACCATGATGTATAAGCAGTGGCTAAGGCAAATCAAAATTAATTTTGTGTGTTATGTAAACCCAACCCATATCTTGGATAAAATATCAGAATAACAGAGTTGGAAGGTACCTTGGAGGTTTTCTAGGCCAACCCCTGCTCAGGCAGGAAACCCTATACTCTTTCAGACAAATGATTGTCCAATCTCTTCTTAAAAACTTCTAGTGTTGGAGCACCCACAACTTCTGGAGGCAGGTTGTTCCACTGATTAATTGTTCTAACTTTCAGGAAATTTCTCCTTAGTTCTAAGTTGCTTCTCTCCTTGATTAGTTTCCCTCCATTGCATCTTGTCCTGCCTTCAGGTGCTTTGGAGAATAGCTTGACTCCCTCTTCTTTGCGTCAACCCCTGAGATATTGGAACACTGCTATCATGTCACTCCTAGTCCTTCTCTTCATTAAAGTAGACATACCCAGTTCCAGCTACCGTTCTTTATATGTTTTAACCTCCAGTCCCCTGATCATCTTTGTTGCTCTTCTCTGCACTCTTTCTAGAGTCTCTACATCTTTTTTACATCATGGTGACCAAAACTGGATACAGTATTGCAGGTGTGACCTTACCAAGGCATTATAAAGTGGTATTAACACTTTACGGGAACTTGATTCTATCCCTCTGTTAATGCAGCCTAAGACTGTGTTGGCTTTTTTGACAGTGCAAGCCAGCTTCTTGTCCCAGTTGGAGGTGGTTAATAGTACTCCACCTCCTTCCTGTGCACATTTTGTTCCCTCCCTCTCTATCCTGTTTAGTTTTATTTTAATTCATTTTAAAATTTAAGATTCTTACTTATTATTTTAATGTTTTATAGTGCATTTTATTCAATGTCTTGTAAGCTGCTTGGACTTGCCTTTCATGAGAGGGGTGGTATACAAGTTTGATGGATGGATGGATGGATGAATGAATGAATGAATGAATTTGTAAGCCACTCTTGGTTATCAAGAAGTCAAGTGGCCTCAATATTGGATTAAATAAAGTATGCTGGGTGGAGATATGGTTTGTATTTTTACTTGCTGAGTCCAGAAATTCTTTTTTTGCCCTTGTCATTTATGTACTGCCCATACCCAGTGAAGACAGAATGCAATGCTGAACCTGGATCCAATTTTAAAGGATGTTTGGCATTTGGTAGACTAAGTGACTTATAAGGGCAGCACAGCATTAATTATATAATATACTGTTGCATTTTTATCATGGAAGATGGAGAGAATCTTCTTTGTAGCATATTCTGTCTCACAAGACAAAGGTTAATGCAAATGGTTTGGCTGCATCAAAATCTATTGTTTCATAAAATAAGTTCCAAAATGATTTAAGGTATGTGTCTTTATATAAATGTACTTCAGGTGGTGTCATATATTATGAATCCTTTAATAAGAAACAAGGCAACATTTTATGGACTTCCCAGTTGAGTAGGGTCAGGTCTGGTTGATATTTGGAAAAAGCAAAGCTGCAAATTAGATTGACGAGAAATTAATAGATGAAGGCAACACAAACCATTTCTATAGCATTATAAAGAAAGTGTTGATTTGACACAGATCAGTTTTCAGATATCCTGTATAGGTATAAAATTCAGGGGGTGAGTTTATATCTTTAAAAAAATATATAGAGATGATGAAACACATTCCAAAAATATATCATTCTGTTTCTCAAGTAGTGGTCATCTACCAAGTAAGTTAAATCATTTTTGAATTCTACGTAAATTATAGTACAGTCATTTTGAGTCTTTTCCAGAATTCAGTGGGTGAGTATAATGCTTAATACAGATATCTCTTTGCTCTTTTGCTTTCCTTTTTTGTAACTAGAGAATTTGACCAGAAATATGCTTGTGCGGGAGGAGAAAATAAAAACAGAGCTTGGCAATATGCAGATTATTCTTGGAACAGATGGAAATGACTTCATGTACATAGTGATGTATAGAAGTGTAATGGTATGTGGGAATGACCTTGAGAGACAAGGAGAAAATATGCTGCCTAGGAAACGATCAGACAAGAAGGAAGAGCCCCCACTTCTTAATGGCTGGAGAAGAGAAATTTAGGAAGGACCTGCACTAAGTGATCAGACTGTTAAAAGTGGTGGCAGGATTCTTTCAGATTTGCAAGATTCTGTTAAGGTAGCCTTATAATAAAGTAGAATTAGCTCACTTGGTCCTTGTCAGGCTTACCTGGGACGGCTGATGAGCAATGACTGACAATAAATATTTAAATCTTCTTATATGCTCCATGAACTCACATGAGAAGTACCGTACATATTTTTAAAAAACTTACATGTTTCTTAACTGGAAATTATTGTCTGTACCTGTAAACAAGAATTTTGATAATCATATATTCAGTAAAAGAAGGACTAGATTTGAAAAGGAAGCAGGTTGTAGCTAAATGGATAGAAAGGCTAAATGGATAGAAAGAATCTGTCTCTTACAACCTACAGTGTTGAGTAATTCTTTTTAGTATTTTTTTTTAAATGACTTCTAATATCTTTCAAACCTTTTTGAATATTATTTGGCAGAAGGACAATCCATAGGCAGAAGAAAAGTGAAATAATCACCCAGCTGGTTAAAAATCAAGAACAGGCGGCCAGACAATTAAAAGAAAAGTGCTTAAAAATGAGAAGAGGATTTACAGTATATACTCAGCCTCTCATAAGTAAATTACATCGACATAATAGGGAATAATTCCTTAGCATTTGCAGCCTGAATTAATGAAATCTTGATAAAAATAATAAGGTCCATGCGTATCATTAAAATATTTAGGGCCATCATTTTTCTACAACTATTTGTAAGCCAATACTTCTAATGCCTTTATTTGCAAAGTTGTTCTAGCATTTTTAGTCAGTAGCAGAGGAATCCCTACGCAGTGTTGCAATGTATTCCCACTCCTTTCCTAAATGTGTTGTAACTTGCATGCATGGATGAAAGGGGCGGAGCTTGCAGTGTGATGTTGCAACTCTTCTACCTTTCTGAGGAAAGCTTGAGGTCCTATGGACACCGCAGTCGTATTACAAAACCATCCTTTTACTAAAGGATTTGATGTATGGGATTTTTAAAAGTTAAAAATACTTAATGGACGGAAGTGTTTCATTGCCTTTTTTTAAAGATGGTTTTTTGAACTTCCCAGCCTTATTTACAGCCCTGGGTTTTCCTGGATGTGTCTCATCGAAGGAGTGACTGACCAGGCCTGACTGCAAGTTTTGGGGTCCAGAAAAGATAAAGTAAGTGCTGTGAACTTTTGAAATAGCAAATACTTGGCTTTATTAAATATGTTAAAAGTGTATATATTTGACCAACATTTGAAACATGACTGTGCTTTCCACTAAGAATGGCCCAGAACCTTTAAATTGGTAGTGAGACATATGACTTTCCTCTTCGTTATACCAAATTGTATTGCAATATTCCAAGCATGTTCCACTAGTATATTTTGGGATGATACTGGCAAACAAATTTGCTGTGTGAGGGAAACTAATATTTCTTTGGTTGCTATGAAGCCTTTATCTCTGTATCTCTGTTGATAATATAGGTTGTAACTGCGGACTCTCAGCTGGGATCCCAGCTAATGATCAGATCTAACAAGGGCAGTTTCTTTGTGCCTTAATCCAGATTACATCTGAGATTAACTAGCACAGTGACACTGTTCTAAATTTGAAATGTAGGTAATCAATCCTTGGTAATTTCTTAAGAGAAGGAGAATTTCTTATCAGGATTAGATAGGAAATGATGTGTCCAAAAAAATTGCTTTTCTTTCTCAGCATCTGGTTTAGCCTTGGGAAATTCCTTGTGTCTGCAGCAAATGTTGTAAAGCTCTGTGAAATTTGATTTAGTTCTGCCTCTAATCTTCAATTTAGTTTTCATTTTATAATTCTACCCCTTTGGCTTTCTTACCTTGGAGATAACTGCACTGTTAGGCAGCATGTTCTACACACATGTGGTTAGCTGTTAACTAGTTAACATATACTTAGTATATATTTTATTTGATCTTTGTAAATTCTAGAAGATAGAGTCTTATCTTTATGGTCAGTCTGCTTATCATTGTTTGCTGAATAAACTAGTTGTTGTTTTATTGTTGTAAATGACAGTGTAAAGAAGACATTATCTAAGGCAGTGATGGCGAACCTTTTAGAGACCGAGTGCCCAAAAACTGGCCCCACCCCTGCCCCACCCCCACCCCATCCCCCACCCTGCCTGCCCTCAGGGCCACTCACCGCCTCCAGGGCCTGCCGCAGATTGCCCAGGCAGCCCAGCAGCGCCATGGGGGCCACGCCCTCTGCCCGCACCCCGCAGCATCAACTGTGCAGGATGGGGCGTGAGGACAGAGTCTTGTCTACGCTGCCTGGCTGCCATGTCCTTGGCTATGCTGCTCTGTGTGGGTCACGCTCGGGGGTGACTCTCCTCCAGGGGAGCTGCTGGTGAGGGGGTCACGGGGGGAGGCGAGGCTGGGGTAATGGCACGTGTGACCACAGAGAGGGCTCCGAGTGCCACCTCTGGCACGCGTGCCATAGGTTCGCCACCACTGCTCTAAGGAGAAGGAGAAGGAAGTGTATTTTCTAGTTTTGGACAAATTATTCAAAAGCTTGTAATAAAACCAGCTGTTTGGTTTCAGTAAAAATGTCCATTTTTAGTGGTTGGTTTATACCTATTCCAAATATAAGGGGATGAGCTATCTAAAAAATAGCAATGAAAGTTATGTTATTTAACAGTTGTTTTTCTAATTTGCTGATGATCAGATGTAAATGATATGTTTTTCTTCTGAAGCTTTTTTATGTAATATGGTGCCATTAGGCCTAAGGCTAATGAAAATGTTTTCTCATTTTTTAAATCAGAAAGAAAGAAATGAAATAGAAATTATTTTCATGCCTTTTAATAAATAATTTATTCCCATGCCTTTTAATTAAAAAAATGCCAAGAAACACAAACACTTAGAACATCAAAACAATTATCTTATTTGTAACCTTTAGGCACAATATGAATATTAAAATTTAGTAACTTTGATGATTTGTGACAAACATAATCACTTGTTGTGGATTAATTATTATTACCAAAATGCATATATTATTTACTGTTCCCTATTTCTTTGTAAAAAATAAAGAAATATTTAATATCATGCAAAATATTAAATACTATTATTTTCACGAGAAGGATCTACAACGGCAAAAGTGCCTAAGATCTGCAAAAGTCATAATGTGGTCTTGATTAGTACTATGTGCATATCAGTGAAAAAGATAAACCTTCCTGTAACAGGATCTGTATTAATGAAAAACATCAAAACCACTACCACTTATCCCACCCCAAATCAAAGCCTTCCACCCAGGAAACCATGTTATTTATAATTCTAGCATTCAGAGTAAGAAATAAGAATTTCATCATCCATCCAGTTCTTCTGAACTTAGTTGAACCTTCTAGTTGTATTTCCTTACATTCAGGATAACACCGGTTTGTGAGTGATTTGGAGTTTCCTTGTTTTGAACATCAATACTTTTGGTTTGTACTAGAGATGGGGAACTTCTGATCTGAAGACTGAGCTTGATCTTCCAGACTTTCTACAATATGAAATCCTTTCTTGGCAGTTGCTATTTCAATAAATAAATAAATAGTGCATAGTCTTTCCTCACTCACATTTCTCTACGAAAAGAAACAGGCAATCAAAGCCTGAGAGGGAGGGAGTATGAATGTGAAGTATGTTTAGGTAAGAAGCTGACAAGATGGACGGTGACTTTGCCCTTCTCTAGTATTAAATCCACCTTCATCTCTTTCTCTTCTTCTTTGTCTTTGTCTTTTACCATTTTACACAATTATATAAAATACAAATTGAAAACCACAAGTAATGTACATGTTTCACTGGGCTTTTATAACATCTGTCTTGGTTGATCTTCAAAAGGCAGAGAAAATGGGAGTGTGTTGCCCTAAGCTGTGAGTACTGGCAGGAGAAGACATATGTGCCTGACATACGGGCCTCTAAAAGATACAATAATAGATATAAAAAGAGCTTTTTGAAACTCTTTTCTTTGATATCTAGTTGAACTGTGAATAAATGAAGTTATAAGATGCATGGCTAGCAAATTATGAGAATTTTTTTTATATACAAAAACATTCCTTCAACTTCATTCTTTTGGGGTGCCTGAATGGAGAAAACAGATTTCAGCTGAACCCTGGTAAGATGGAGTGTCTGAGGGTGGGCCCTTCTGTACCCAGGAGTTTATTATCTTTGGTCTTGGATGGGGTTGCGGGGTTTTTCTTGGATTCCAGGCTTCTGCTCAAATAGTAGATGGGAGCCCTGGCTAGAAGGGCCTTTGCTCAATTTTGTGTTGTGTGCCAGTTATGCCCTTTCCTGGACAGGGAGACTCTTCATTCGATCACTCATGCCTTGGAAGCTTCAGCTGGTGCAAAGTGTGGCTGTGCGAGCTATATTGGGTGTCCAAAGAAGGGCACATGCAATACTTCTGCTCCACAACAGCATTGGGTGTCGGTTTGCTTTTGGTCCAATTCAAGATGTGGCTTATAAAACCCTACATGGCAAAGAGTCAGGCTACCTAAGGAACTAGCTTCGTCCCATCACATCAGCCCATCGCACCTGACCTGTCAGTTAAAGAATTTCGACTGGCTGGGTTTAGGAAGAGAACCTCCTCTGCTCTTGTCCCCACACTATGGAATATTCTCCCTCAGAAGTGAAGCAGGCCCCCACTCTCCTGGCCTTTTGAAAAGGGGTTGAACCATGGCTCTGCAGCCTTGGGTAGGGAGCCCGAAGAAGCACACAGTTGTGAAGTTGGTCAGTGACATGAAAACTTTCCTTTTGCCTTTGTCAACAAATTTTTAACAGAGTTAATTATTCTTGCCTCCTTAACAAAGTTTAAAATTTTAACTCTAACATTTTAATTGTTTATATAATGTTTTATATTTCAATATTTTATTCAATGCTTTATTATACATCACCCAGAAGCCCTCTTTGAGGGACATGGGAGGGTTTAGCAGTGTGAAATATAAACAAACAAACTTGAAGGTAATCTGTGTTCAAGTGTGGGAGAAAAGAAAGCTTGGGGGAATTTTGTCTGCATTTGTACTTCAGCTCTGCAACTATTTAAAAGATTCTCTCTCTCTCTCTCTCTCTCTCTCTCTCTCTCTCTCTCTCTCTCTCTCTCTCTTTTCTTTTCTTTTCTTTTCTTTTCTTTCCCTCTGCTTCCAGTTGGTTTCCAATGTCCTCCCAAAAGTGGTTTTTTATTTTATTTTCTGCACTTGATGTTTAGACTTTGTCCATACCCTCAGGAAATATTTAACGGTCAAATCTTCTTTGTACACAATATCGTACCATTTTCACATGTGACACATTCTTGCATTGTTGGTGTACACCTAAGCATGTTTATTACCAAAGCTGACTGAGTTGTGAAAGACTGTCTTAAATATTCTGAAGTTGAATGCTCTAAAGTTTGAGACTAGTCAATTCCTGAAAAAAAAAACTTGCCTAGAAATACATACTGGTATAGAATTGACAGCAGAGAAAATGTATATTAAGTAGGGTCCTTGTCTTATGACCCCAATTGAGCCTGGAATTTTGATCATAAGTCACTGCAATTCTAAGTGGGGTCATCGTGTGACTGCGTTCAATTTTATGACAGTTAAGTGATTCATATGGTCGTACGTCCTAATCCAATTTATCAAATGAGCTTTTTTTCCAGAAAATGGCAAAAAAAGGTCACAAATTGCAATCACATGATCGTAGTATACTGCAACTAGTCGTAAATGTGAGCTGGTTGCCAAACACTCAAAATGCAATTATGTAACCATGGGACTGATGAGACAGTCATAATTTCAGGAATGGCTTGTAAGTAATTTTTTTTTTTGTTCATCTTAACTTGGAACAGTGGTTAAACGAGCGGCCGTAACCTGCACAAATAAAAGAAACAACCAAGCACAGGCAACCCTCAACTTACAACAGTTCATTTAGTGACCATTCAAAGTTACAACAGCACTGACAAAAGTGACTTATGACCATTTTTCACACGACCGTTGCAACATTCCCATGGTCACCTGATCAAAATTTCAGATGTTTAGCAGCTAATTCATATTTATGATGGTTGTTGTGTCCTGCGGTCATGTGATCACCTTTTGCCACCTTCCGGCAAGCAAAGTCAACGGGGAAGCCATGTTCATTTAACAACCATGTTACTAATTTAACAATTGCAGTGATTCACTTAACAAAAGTGGCAAGAAAGGTTGTAAAATGGGACAAAAATTCATTTAACAAGTGTCTCGTTTAGCAACAGAAATTTTGGGCTCACTTGTAGTTATAAGCCGAGGACTACCTGTAAGTAAAAATTCATATGTTACAACTCATATAGATAAGTTTAGAAAGAATGTACTTAAGGATCTTTATCTTTTGGGGTTTGTTTTTACATATAGTAAAATATAACTTTATAACATATAAATAAGCTTAAGTTTTTCTTTCTGCAGTGATTAGTTGTAGGGGAAAAAAACTAGCAGGGGGAGTTTTTTCCTGAACTGGTGTGCAAAGGGGGAGAATCTGATTACAATTGTGCTTGAAGAAGCAAGGCGTAATTGTGTACCGCTGTGCCAACGACCAATTGAGTTTTATTTTGCTATTTAATTAAAAGAAGCACTTAACATTTTTATACAGTGGTGAGATTCATTGTTGAGCAAGGTTGTGTTACACATATAGATGCAACCAGAATTGTCTGTTTTTGTATTTTTTTTCTATTTTGGATGGAGACTGAATGTAGGGATTTTATTTTTAAATCTAAGTTAAGTTATTATTGCAAATGGATTATGAATTAATTTTTCTAAATTGTGGGAAACTGTGTGGGAAGGAGATCTGGGGAGGATATAAAATAGATTTGAGAGCTGAATGCCTACCCCTGAATTAACCCAAGACAGTGATGCCTAGTTTGCCTTTAGAATAGATATTGTTGAGTTCATTTCAAACGTCAGCTGTAATTTAACAAGTCTATAGGAACACTTATACCTTTTTCTTTGTCAATGACTTACTTTTAAAGACTTATAGTACTAAATGTGCTGGATAGAATTGGCTATCTGAGGCAGGACATTTTCTACCCAGTGAGAGTAGAATTTATTGAAGAGAACTTAAACAGATCTAGAGCCAAAACTTTATTAGATTTGCCTCTTCATTTTAAGAATCTTTGATGTGTTTTTAGAGAAGAAAAATCTATCCAAGGTAGTTTTAAAAAAATAATTTATCTAGTATAAATCCTTCAGGTTTTCTGAGGGACCATCTCTTGCTGCTCATATCCACACAACCCACTGGAGCGGGGAGACAGGAATGTTGTGTCTCCCATCCCCTAAGGAGGTACATCTAGTAGGACCTACTAATAAGGGCCTTCTCCATAGTGCAGTGGTTCTCAACCTTTTTAATGCCGTGACCCCAACTGGTCGTAAGTCGAGGACTAAACTGGCTGTAAGTCGAGGACTAAACCGGCCGTAAGTCGAGGACTACCCAACCGGTTGTAAGTCGAGGACTTTCCCTGCCCGGGAGCGCCGCGCATGCGTGGCTCCGCCCCTGCGCCAGCCGAGGCGTAGCTGGCAAGCAGCAGAGACGGAGCAGGCCGACCACCAGCTGGCCCAGCTCAAGGGAGGTAAGGCACCTGCCGGAAAAGGGAAAAAAATGGCGGACAAAAAAATGGCGGACAGCCTTGCTTGGCGACCCCCGTGAAATGGTCGATCGACCCCAAATGGGGTCCCGACCCACAGGTTGAGAACCACTGCCATAGTGGCTCCCTCCCTCTGAAACAGTATTGCTCCAGAAATTAGACTGGTCCCCACATTGACACTCTTTCATAAGGCACTGAAGATGTGGTTTTGTCAGTGGGCCTGGGGAGCCCACAGTGAGATGGAGCCATTAAAATGGTTGATTTGAGTGTGTGTTGTCGCCGAGGGGGGTGGGTTTTTTTATTTTATTTTTATTTTATTATTTTTACTTTTCATTTTTACTTTCTCTACATTGTGTTTTTATTATCTGTAAGCCGTCTACTTGCTGTGAGCGAGTAGGCAGCTATATAAAATATCTAAATAAAATAAATAAAATAAATTTTATTTTAACTTGCACATATTTTAATCTTGTATTTTATATTTTAAGTTTTATATCATATAGTATACCTTATTTTAATCATAATGCTTCTGACATGAATAAACAAACATTTACAGTCTTTGGGTTAGATCCAAGCTTAGTTATATTTGGAAGAAGAAATGGATTTTGTGTTGATCATGATCCACTAAAGTCTCTTTCATTTGCACTTACTCTCATCCTGATTCTGGAATATAAATTTCAAGTTTGTCAAGATGAAGATTCTATAGAAATGTAAAATATTCCAATTGTTCTCATTATTATTATGCTTGATTATTATGGCTTTGAAGTAATAATCAGTATTATCCATATATTGCAAGGTGAAGTTAGTGGATAAAAACTGTGGTCGAAACAAGCTTCTTATAAGCTTAAGATGTGACTCAGAAATTTCAGCCCATGATTTTTACTATACTGTTTCATGACAGCACAGGTAATTTTGGTGCGGCCTTCTAAGTCCCTGTCTACCACTGATGATTAAAAAAAATGTACAGACCTAAAATTCCCATTGTCTAGCTTTGACCCTAGAACTACATTTAAAGTCAAAATAAAACCAGTTTGGGTGACCCAAATCCCCTTTGGCATGGTGACAATCCTAAAGTGGGAGTGGCATGTATCTAAACTGTAAAGGAAATTTCCACTGGTAATGATCCAAAAGCCTGGTATAGTATTACCAATCTCAGCCTTGCTCATTGGTATGTAGTGATTTCACAAGGAATAGATTGCAACATTGCTTTACAGTAAAACTCTGAGCCTTTGACAGTTTTCTGCATTAGATCCAGAGGGGCCGTAATGAAATCCTACTTTTCTCAATGCTTCTTTAAATAATGTGTGATGCTTTCTAACAGGCCAGGTTCTGTTGTTAGTGTGTAGGTGGTAGAGTGTTCCTGCTGTACTTGGGTTAGGCATGTTGCAATGTAAAAAATCCTTAAGAGGTCTAAATAAAGAGGTTCAGTCTAAATAAAACCTTTTGAACAAAATAAATGACATAGCTTGTTGTTTTAGATAGATAGATAGATAGATAGATAGATAGATAGATAGATAGATAGATAGATAGATAGATAGATAGATAGATAGATAGATAGATAGATAGATAGATAGATAGATAGAATCACATTCCTCTTCCTTATTCTTTTCTTTTTATGTGTCCCGATTTCTAGACATTTATTACAAACATAAGTTTCCAAGTCAGGCTTTTTTTCTGTTTTTTTCCAAAGGATTCTAAATACTGGCATATTAACATCTCTTAGATTAGATTAGATTAGATTAGATAACCTTTATTGTCATTTTTTCCTGTGGGCACAACGGCACATATTAAAAATGAAATTTAGTTGCTTGCTCTCAAAGTGTACACATACATAACACACATTTAAACATCCTATATACAACATATGTATAGACCTAGATCCTTACATATAAGTAACATATAAATATTAATCACTGTCCATCTTGAATACATAACGGAAGGAGAAAATTTTAGAATTCACAAGGTTAATACTATATGGAACAAAGCTGTGACTGAATCTGGATGTTCTGCTTCGGATACCACGGAGCCTTCTCTCAAAAGGTAACCAGGAAAACAGGTCATGAAGAGGATGTGTTGTGTCCCAGACAATCTTTAGGACCCTGATCAAGCAACGCCTTATGTGCTATGTCCTGGATGGAAGGGAGGGAACTGCCAATGATCTTTTCAGCCATCCTCACCACTCTCTGCACCATCTTTCTGTCTGAAGCAGTGATGCTTCTAAACCTGACTGTGATGCTGTATGACAGGATGCTCTCGATCTTAAGGATGAAGTTAAAATGAAAGAGGTGTTTTTTTTTATTGCAATGAGTTAAACCATCTCAGAATAGTGGTAATCGGGAGAATAGGGAGTTTATTTTGGTACAACAGAAGCCAGGTATTACGACCAATGTGTCACATACAGTAGTTTATATAACACGTTCAAGCCTCAATTCTTCTTTTTTGTTTCCACTTTGGACAGGTTGAATTCGGATTCCTGAGGAAACAGAAGTATCTTCCCTGCCAGTTAACCCTCAATATCCTCATGCAAATCCTTTTCCTCACCCTCTTCCGTCTAAACTGAGGACGTGGATTCCATCCCAGCTCGAGCTTTTGCTTTCCAATTTCAGAAGAAGATGGGCTCATTCCGAAAGCCCCGGCCACGTTTCATGAGCTCCCCGGTGCTGAGCGATTTGCCACGATTCCTGGCAGCTCGGCAATCTCTGCAGTTCAGATCTAACTCTGCCTGGAACAGGTGAGAAACATCCTATCAGTGTATATCTGATGTCTTGAGACTTGGATTTAGAGGGGGAAAAGTTGCTTCAGAGTGTGCAGGGACTCTCACATGGCATCTATCAATAGTTCCTTAAAGCAGTGAGGTGTCTTTCAGGGATGGTGTGGTTGTCCTTTGTAGCTGCAGCAGATCCTGGGAAAAGATGCATTTAGGATAAGGAATTGTCCACAGGGATTATGTGTGCACTCAATAAAACATTTTCCCTTTGTACCCAAAGCACTGGAGAGCCCTATTATGCCTTATAATACTTTTCTTCCAGCATTACTGGATTTCTCCATGTATTTGAATTCACAAACTATCTGTGCAATTGTGTGGATATCTCATTAATTGTACGTATCTTGTGGGAGTAGAACATTTTTCTGCTTTGGTGTGCAAAGGAAAATAGTTTGGATTAAATCTGGTTTAAACTTTTCTCAAATGCCTCAAGCGAATGAGTGAGTAAACTTGAGTAATTTGTCTGTTTTTGTGAGATACAATGTTGTGAGAATTTAATAATATCCTGGCAGGGATTTTTTCACACTAGAGAGATTTCTGTGTTAGGTGTGTCTAGGTGATTTTAAAGTGTGGTTACAAAAAATGTCTTGGAGTATTTATTTCAAGATGATTTGATGACTACAGTTAATTCTACTTTTATTGCTTGGTTAACCTGTCATGTTATAGTTTAAAGTTCTGCTAAGAAGAAAAAGTTCTGAACATAGTTTGTTGATTCAGATGTAGTGGTTATGAAAGTAGTGGTTTAGAGAGAAAAAAGTGAGCTCCCTCAAGGGCATTTGTCATAGTATCAAATAGTGATTCTATGCTGTACAAGTAGTCCTCTACTTACGACCTCAATTGGGTCCAGAATCTTAGTCATTAAATGAAATGGTCATTAAGCAAGATGACATTTCACTCAATAACCCCAAACTTAACTCTCCCAGTTGTAGTTGTTAAGCATATGTGCAAGTTGTTAAGTAGCATGCTGGGGAGAGGGCCTGGGCCTCCCACTACACTGGGAGACCCAGGCCCTCTCTCTGTCCTACCATGCCCAGGTCCATTTACTTTTTGCATTCTGCAGCTACTGATTATTGAGGCCACTTGCACCATCCTACAAACGGGCCCCATTCTTGTGATGGTTCAGAAGGCTCCTTCTACAAATTGCACAGTTTGGAGAAGGGGCCTTCCAAATGACCATGAGAACAATGGCATTTGCTGGCATTTTTTTTGCCAGATTTGAGATCTGTTCCTCCAGTGCATGCGTGGATTTTCCCTCCCCCTATAGAGGGAAGGGGAAAGCCCTTGGTGCACTGGGGGAACAAACCTCAAATTCTCCATCCCCTTTGCTTATCGTTCCCTGCTGGCTTTCCCATTGACTTTCTGGGGAAGCCAACAGAGAAGATTGCAAATTATAATCACATGACGGCAGGACAGTTGACATATGTTTGTAAATGCGAACAGATTACCAAAAGCCTGAAATGCAATAACGTGGCTGCAGGGAGGGGGATTGCCAACCCACTGTAAATGCAGTTATTAAATTATCCTAAGTTGAGGACTACCTCTATGTGAATTATCATGAAATCAGTAACTAGAAACACAGCCTATTTAAATGCCTGCAGTTAATGGTGCAGAGAGCATTTACAAATTGCTGCAGACAGCAGTGATTGATTCTGCTTTCATCTCCTCCTCAAATCCACATGGTCCTACCTGAGGACTGTGATTGGCTTGAAAGTGGATAGTTTGTACAAGTATATTTATATATAACTGTATTAGTGAAAGAACTTATTTTCTTGAATTCTGTTATCTTAGTAAACATTTTTTTCATGTTTCATGGGGGGGGGGACCCTGGATTAATTCAGAGACTGTTCCATAGTGATTTAGCCGTGCAGTCCTACAGAGACAAGTTTTTGCATCTTGTGAAACATACACAACACTCTGTCTGTCTCTTCTTTTTTTTCTTTTATAAGAAAGTATTCTTTTGCGGTATGCAGTGAAGCACACTGTGTTTAATCTCTGGCCTTCGTGTATGCCTGGAGAAGTTAGAATACACAACAGCCAAAACTTCCCGAGTGATTTTTGTTTCCAAAGGAGATGATGCAAAAGTCAAGGCAGTGCTCTGAATAAGAGCTGCACAAGGGCAGAAAGAAACAGTGGTGTACTTAATTTTGGCTAGCACCTGCCTATATTAGTCTCTTGATATCTGTACAATTATATTTCTCTCCACAGCCATGGGCAAAGGAGCCTAATGATCCCATGGGAGGGTGGGGGTGGAATGCAGAAGTCATTTAAGAGCAATTAATCTTCTCCTCTACTCACCAGATATATTTACACAGTTCTTGACTGCAGTTTCATTGCTTTGTGTAAATCAGGCTATGACATTCATTATTTATGACTCCCCTAACCTTCTCCTTCTGTTTGGCAGTGTTCAAACAGCAGTGATCAATGTGTTCAAAGGGGGAAGCTTGCAAAACAATGAACTCTACATCCTCAATGAAAATGTCAGGTACGTGGCTTTAACTGAACTGGATTCTACAGCCTTCCCAAGTTGGGGCAAATGTAATGGTGAGAGCTTTGTGCCTTGGCAGTAGCTGGTGCCTTGGATTCCTAATATGCTTCTTTTATTGGCATAGTAAAGGAGACTGAACCATGGACTCTTTTTATGATGCTAGAGCAGTGCAGAAACTCATAAGAAGAATGGAAAAAAAAGGTCATATATCAATGATTTCACATGGGAAACAGGAAAATGAATTTAGGTCCTTCTTCCTCTTGTTACCAGATGATTTCTTGCAGTAGTAGTAGTAGTAGTAGTAATGGATGGTTGAAATCAGAATTTGGCCCGGCTCTTCCTCCAGCAAATTCTTTATATGCCACAATCATAGTTAAGAAGTGGCTATCAAAAAGGGTATCTTTTCAAACTTCCTTCTGCCATCATAATATGAAAGGAACTTCAAGACTGGGAAACTGTCACCTGTAAGAATGGCTTATTGGTGGTTGGCTGTGTTGTTGTTGATGTGGTAGATACATGTGCTTCATATTTTTAGTGTACAGAGCAATGATGCTATGTGGTGGAGCTAGAGATTTTTTTTCTCTTGAATTTTTGCAAAAGTTTGAGGGGTTTTCTTTCCCTATCATTGTTCTTCTGCAATAATATATATGTGGTCAGAAAGGAGTAAATTTGGACTTTCTGGAGCAAAGATTTAATTAAGGATGAGAAAGGTTCTTCTATTTGATCTCTGCTTTGCTGCTTTGTAAGTTGATATTCTAAAGAAGTGGCATCATAGAAACTGGCCTTGAATATTTCCTCCTCAGACAGGTTTCTGTCTCTATGCCCCTGCTTTTTCTTTTAAAAAAAGTTGTGAGGTGTTACAACTTTTGCAGTGATGCCTCTGCTTCGATGGTTGGTGTTTTTGGAAATGGGATGCAGTAGGCCTGCTCTTCGAAATCTGAATAGAATCATATTTAGGTACTCAATTTGTGTGTATGAAAGAGAAGATGTGAAAAAGAATGTGTGTCAGAGAGATCACTATGCAGTAGGTGTTAGAATATTGCTAGATTTCAATGTTCAGTTGGGAATATCTTTGTGAGTCCCAGAAGTTTGGATAATGATGAAAACAGGCATGCAATGATCATGCAATGAATTTATTTGAACAGTCTGGTCAGATATACGAGCATAAAAAAGATTAATGTCTTGATGGAGCCTGTTTGGTGTAGTGGTTAAGACGCCAGATTAGAAACCAGGAGACCATGAGTTCTTCAAACCTTAAGCACAAAGCCAGCTGGGTGACCTTGAGCAACTCATTCTCTCTCAGCCCTAGGAAAGAGGTAATGGCAAGCCACTTTTTGAAAACCTTGCCAAGAATACTGCAGGGACTTGTCCAAGTAGTCGTCAAGAGTCATCAATGACTTTAAGGCACCAAAAAAACAAAATACAAATACAAAGGCATGGCAATAGGTAAGAGTTTTCTCTAGGAAATGGACACAAATGTCAGTTTGATTATAGCTTCAAATTTGATAATCATATAGAATGATCTCCTTTTTCTTCCTTTTTCACTTCATGGCCTTTTATCCTTCAACTCCATGAATTTCTTTAAACATTGTCCATGCCTAAAATGTTTTGACAAAAGATTATCAGTATCCTCCATGCTTCTGATTGATATGTACTCAGTGAGTTAATTAAGAACAGAGCTCTGACATTTTCTCCAGTAGCACAGATTTATGTGACTGATTTGAAAACATCTGTTTAAAGCCTGCAGTTTTGGCCATACAATCTTGCTTTGAAAACAGGATGAACCCTTCATAAAGTTTTCTGCTTTTGTATCATCTCAGTAAGATATAGTTCTTCATGCTCTGACAAATGGCTTTGTAAGTTTTTTCTGAAATCAGATCACCCCACCCCACCCCCCTTTTCATGCTTATGGATAAAAATCTTACTGCTTTAATGCATACTTTAAATAAGAAGATTGGAAAGGAATGTAGCAATACATTCATTTTGTTCTTTGTAAAGGCAATATTTGTTCCTCCAGCTATGCAACTGCCTTCCATGTATATAAACAAATGCATATAACTAGCTTGCTTGTGTATAACCAGAAGAGGCATAAATTTCAATTGGATCAATCAGCTGTCAACAAAACCACCAATTACACCTATTTTAGCATAATTTCCAGAAGAATAAATGTATTGGTACATCACAGCAAATTTGTGTATTTCATTTTGAAGACAAATGAATTTTGTTATGTGGATTAAAGTTCACTTGATGCATTGACTAAATTGGGCTCCAGGTCACATAATCCTTCATTTAATAAAGCTTACTTTGGAAGGATGCCTGATTAGGTTTGTTCAATGGATGGGTTAATTGCTGGAGTGAGAAAATGAATAGCAAATGTATTGGGAGAATGCCTGGAAGGTTTTGATCATACATAATTTGGGAAGGAATTGGTGGTTTTATTTTACATTTCAGAGCATAAGCTCAGAAAGAAAATTTGTTAGTCCAACGAATGGGATAATTTAAAAAAGGAGGAAAGAAATAACATTGGTGAAGAATGGTTGCCCATAATTTGAGAAGCTCTATGGGGTGGAAATTGACAACAGGAATTCAGAATTCGTACAAATCTCATGTATTGAATTAATGTTGGTACTATAAATTACTGGGTGCAGCAAGAAGAAAAGTGATGTCAGAACAGACTCTCAGCTTCATGACACATTGTAATGGGGAGGTTGTGTCGTAGTAGTAATGTACACTACTGCAAAATAATTTTTTAAATTATTATTTTGAAATCATAGGTGGGGTTTATTTGAAAGTTCCATGGGTTTTGGTTCATCCTCAGCTTTAATTTCAGGTATTCAAAATTAGTTATACCTCAATTCTGCTTGAAAATATTCAGATTTAAAAAGCAATATTATAGTGATTTACTTATTGAAATTGGAATTGCATAATGTTTGTCATTGATCAGAAAATGACAAGGGTTTTCTGTACTTGAATATTGCTGAAAATATTTCTCTTCTAGCATGGTGACTGAACTTTGTCTTACAGAATTTTGCAAGGTTTGAAATGGTTTCCTCGTGATTATTAGGCATTAAATGTGTGTGGGATGGGACATCAAAGCATTACAAGTTAAGCTGTCTGGAAAGAGTAGAAACCTTGGTTTTGCTTTGCTTTCCGGCCCACTCAAAAATATCTAGGCCAAGTCAGGTCTTACCTTCTTTAGAAATTCAACTTGTTCTTGCTTGACGGGAATTAATGAAGACTAAGGTCTTTTGCTATAAACTTTGTCTCATACAAAGTTGTATTTCTAATCCAGACAGTTAACGTGCTACAAGGAATGCATTGTCAGAATGTGATTCTAAATGATTCATGCAAGTGGGATAAACCAGATTAAAAACAAATGAAGCCAGCTTTGGTTAAATCTAATGTTATACCAGCTACAGTAACAGTTTGGTGTTCCACCAACTTAGGACTCTTTGTCTGCTATCAGATGTATCATGGGTAAGCATGAAAGAAATACAATTACTCAATACATAAGAGCCTCAAAGTATCTTATTAGTCACCTATGTATTGTAGAGTTCAGTAAATATCTATTTTTATTACTATTTTCTGGAAGTGTTTTCATGATAAGTGATCCATTTCTTTCCAGGCAATTGTTGAAGAGTGAGCTTGGATCCTTCATCACAGACTATTTTCAGGTAACATTTAGTCCTTAAGTGGATAGATGAAAGAATGAAATTGGACTATCTTTTGGTTCAGTCTTTATGCTGGCTTTCTTTTTTCTTGTCCTTTTTAAGCAGCTGCAAGTTCTTAGATTTTGAGTAGAAAGCTGGAAAGTGTTTTGAACAACATAGCATGATAACAAAGGGTAAAACAACATTGGACAACCTTATTCGCAAAACTGCAAATTGATAAAGTCAGTATTTCTTTTTTAAAATTATAGGATTGTATTACATAAAAACACTCCATTTAAGTGGATAATACTATGAGGATGATTCTTTTTCTTTAGAAACTCTTGAACAATTGGAAAGTGGGTTTCAGAAAAAGGGTCATAACTAGGGAATTTTCTCTGTTTTTAGCCTCAAAATCCTTCATGGGTGTATGTGTTGCTTAAGTTACAATGTTCACAACTAACATTTCTCTTCTCCACATTCCCCTCATCATTCTCATTGCAAAACCTATAAGTGGAAAGGTACTTCAATGCCTTATGAACATTTTGGGATAAATAATATACCCAATATCATTTTAGATAATGTCTGGATAATTAATCCAAGATTACCAGGTTTCTCTAGAAGACTCTGGAGCACCCTTAAACATTATAAAATTAAAAAAGAATAAAGAGATTTGATAATAAGGCATCATGAAGAAGTTTCCACAATCAGTCTTTGAAGATATTCCACCTTTCCATAAATACCTAACTGATGGCTTAATACTTCCTAATCAGAAATACTTTATGTTGTCTCTTGTACCATAGGGTTAATGTATTTCTTCATATTGATTTAAGATCACTTCAGTGGTCACTGAGAAGAGACCATCCTTGAGAACAGCTTCTTTTGATGAGTTTTCCTCCCTAGGAATTCATGCTATGATGCTTAGCCTTCCCCACCTTTTCGGAAAAAGCTACCTAAGCAATGACATAACATATGCAGTGCAAATTCCCATTCTTGGCAATTAAATGTGGAATGCATGTTAGATAAGCTGTCAACCCACATAGTTCCAGCATGCTTTAAAATATGTTGTGGTTGTGGCTTTGAGACAGTGAGCAGAAATCTCATTTATTAAGCCTTTCAGGGAATGTAGCATTGCTTTTTGAAATCTGAATAGTCTGCAGAGCAACAATAATTCAAACACTGGAGGTGAGGAAATGCATGAGTCAGAGTGAAATTATTATGTACCTTTTAACTGATAAACAGCCCTTAAAGATGTTATATTTAACCACAGAAAAAGTTTGGGTCTTGTTATCTGTAAGAGTCCAAAAAAATGTGTGCACAAATTCATGGCTGTAGAAAACAGCTTCGTTAGTAAAAATGAAACTTCTGAAACCAAAATATGAATAGGATGTTTCTTTCGCCCACCTCTATATTGGGAACTTGTTAGATTTCCCAGAAGTAGCCATAAGGATTTCTAAAAAGGCAGACAAACTTATAATTTATTCTTTATCCTCAATTTCAGAGTACACTATTAAAATGCATTTCTTGTAACAGCAATAATCTATAAAATACTGGCTCAAAGGTTATATTTATATAGTTTGTACAATATATACATAAACAATTGGCACAAAGTTTTCACACACACATACACACACACACACACTGAATTTCACTGTATTTTATTCTTGTTTGAGGAATAGAAAAAACCCTATAAAATTCATAAACTTACCCAAGCCTAATTCTTGTTAAATATGAAATAAAAATAACTGCAGATTGTAATTCCAGGCAATATCTTGTAGCGTGCCATTTTGTAGTACAGATTTAAACCAGTCCTATTCAGGTCAGGTGAATGTCATGATAGCAAATTAATAAATGAATGTTTTAGTAGATTGATTAGTGAGAGACAACTTTAACTGGCAAGATTGTGGGTTACAAGCACTTGATTTTGGTGCTGATAATGGCATTTAAGGGGTAAGAAAAAACTTGTTGGTGTAATTTAGGCTCTGCTTACTTCTAGATTTTTTTTAAAAAAATAAGTCACCTAAAACAATAGTAGGATAGACATTGAACAATAAATCAACACTATTGAAAATCATGGTTTATGATGAATGGCATGCTGGTGAATTTCAACTTATTCACTCCTTCTACTAGCTTGAATTGTTAAATAAATCTGGAATGATTTATTGGCACATCAATTGGACTAGAGATGTTTGTCTGTTGGTCTCCATACAAGCCATAATTTGTAAATGAGAAAGGAATCCTGGCTTACAATTCTGGCTTGTAAGCAGTGAAATAAAGCCAACATTTCTGATGCAGAAATGTGCTGAAGGGATGGGATTTGTTTGACCTCTTGTATTAATTGGGAGGAATAAAACATAACTAATGAGCAAGGTATATCAGCAGCTCATTTACAGTGAAGATTCTCCAAAATTCTGGTTATCATTCTATGTGAAAATGGCTAATGTTTAGAAATATTATTAGTTCTTTTTTGAGCATAAAAAGAATGGAAATGGGTCAATAGAGCTAGGCTGAAGTTTGAGCTCATTCAGAACATCAACCCTAATATTTTCTTCTACACCCTTCTGGGAACAAAGAGTACAAAACCCAGATCTTACACAGATATAATAGGTCTAATGAAAAGATAATACAACCTCAGATAGCAGTAAATTGACTGAAATTGTGGAATATTAGGCAATGTGAAATGATGTAATAAGTAAACCATGGTATATGGCTATAAGTATAAGTATAAGTTTGAAGCTTTTGCAGATAAAGGAAAAAGAATGTACCATAAGTTTGGAGTTGCAGCCATCATAGTTTATTTAAAATTACTGGTTCATGGTTTGATTTTGGCTCATAATAACCAAATATAAGATAGATAAGATAAGACAACCTTTATTGTCATTTTACTGTGGGCACAATGGCACACATCAAAAATGAAATTTAGTTGCCCGCTCTCAAAGTGAAACACATACATGACACACACCTAAAATATACTATGTACAACATATGTATAGACCCACACCCCTACATATACAAAGCAAATAAATATTAAATATTGTCCATCTTGAATATATAATGGACCCATACCAGTCGGGCTTCAGGCCGGGACACAGCACGGAAACGGCATTGGTCACGTTGGTGAATGATCTCTGGAGGGCCCGGGACAGGGGTTATTCCTCTGTCCTTGTACTTTTGGACCTCTCAGCGGCTTTTGATACCGTGGACCACGGTATCATGCTGCGGCGTCTCGGTGAGTTAGGAGTGGGAGGCACTGTTATGCAGTGGTTCTCCTCCTTCCTCACCGACCGTACGCAGTCTGTATTGGCAGGGGGACAGA
>NW_015387753.1:481130-498102 GCF_001527695.2 Protobothrops mucrosquamatus | reverse complement strand
AAAAAAAAAAAAAAAAAAAAAAAAAAAAAAAGGAGGAGGCTTGAGAGTTCACAAGGTTAATGCTGTATGGAATGAAACTATGGGTGAATCTGGATGTTCTGCTACGGATACCACGAAGCCTCCTCCCAGAAGGTAACAAAGAAAACAGATCGTGAAGAGGATGTGTAGTGTCCCAGATAATCTTATGGACCCTGCTCAAACAACCCTTCTGTGCTATGTCCTAGATGGGAGGGAGGGAACAGCCAATGATCTTTTCGGCCATTCTCACCACTCTCTGCACCGCCTTCCTGTCTGAAGCAGTGATGCTGTATGACAGGATGCTCTCGATCTTCCCCCTGTAGAAAGTGATCAGGACAGGGGAAGAAAGATGTGCTTTTCTCATGTGACGCAGAAAAGGTTTATTCAATATGTCAGTTAACAATACCATATCTAAGCCATAAACATAGGTTCACAAATCTAGGTTCACAAATCAGATTTAGTCGAAACAAACAAAATTATGACTTAACATGATGTGTACCTTTAACAAGTTACTATTTTATGTTTAAATTGTGGTAGATGAGACCTTATACTCCCTTGTAGCTTCTCGAACTTTTCTTTGTGTTATGATTCTTCAGTCTGGATTTTTAATTCGAGATACTTTGTTTTCCAATATCTTTAACCAAGTTCATAAGTTATTACAGAGGGGAGAGGAGGGAGAATATAATACATGGCATGGTTTGTGAGAATAACATGAGTAATTGTTTATTCTAGCATTTTGAGAAATTTGAGAAGATGATTGTTTACTTTTGCCCAAAGATATATTTATTGAATCTGAAGTAATTGCTAAACTTCTAAGTAACACAGAGAAAGGCCTTCTGTTAAAAAAGGCCTCAGACTTCCATGCACCATATTAAAACAAACCATGGATTATTTTAAACATAGTCTCTATTGAGTAATTTTAATTGGGTTGGCATAGTTTTTCCAGGCTTTCAAAATGTAGCTTCTTGGGAAGGAAGCACTGCAGGGGCATTGATGCATTACTTAAAATGAGAATAGCTTCTTCTCTATGATTGCTATATATTTAGACCATTTGTATATTTTTTGCCTGCATTCCTTTTCATTTGGCTTGTTCTGAGTTTGTAGGAAAATAGTTGCTTGGGTAATTGAACATAATATTACTACTGCTGACAAATTTTCTGTTTTGTTCATTGTTCCTCTGTGTGCTTGCTTGCACAAAGTTCCCTGGTCAGCCAATTATTTTCCATAAGATAAGGAATTCACAACTATTCTTGATAGTTGTGAATTATTCCATGTGCATACAGTATAGGTAAATTGTAGGCAGTGGAGTACATCCATCTCTTGAAACACTCCCCATAAATGTTAGAGGAATAGTTACTTAAAACTGCTCATATGATTCATCTGCCTCTTTTTCACAGTGGAAGGATTGCTCGTAACTGTGTGTATACTTTATTACATAAAATTCTGTCTGCATGCATAACCTCCTGGCTCAAGTCTTCCCCAAATCGGTGCATCCAGATGTGTAAGATTTTAATTCCTTGAATTCTTATGATCACTTTGTCTAGGAATTCTGACAGTCCAGAGGGCATCTTGGTGATTATTATATAAAATACTACTATTTTATATTATCCCAGAGGGCAGGAAGACAGATTCCCATTGAATGTTAGGAAAAACATCTTAACAGTAACTTGAAATTAGAATCAATTACCTAGAGACATGTCTTTCTTATTAAACATTTCTGATTTAATGGTAAGCAGAAGCTGAGTAAGTCTCTGTCAGGGATGGTTTAATTTGGTGGTTGTTTTTTTTTGCACTGAGCAGGGGGTTGGACTTGATGGGCCGAGCAGTTCCCCAGTTCCATGATTATAAGTATTGTAGTACACAGGCAAATTACACTGGCTTCCAGTCTGCTTTTGAGTACAGTTCAAGCTACTGGATGTGACCTTTAAAGCCTTTAATGGCATAGGTCCAAGATACCTGATGAACCATAATCCTGTTAAGATCAGCCCATCCTATTCAAGCTGGCAGTGAGGGCCTACTGCAGATCCTGTCAGTCAAAGAACTCTGACTGTCAGGATTCAGAAGAAGAGCCTTCCTTGTCGTAGCACCTGTCCTTTGGAACATCCTGCTCTCCGGGGTAAGATCTGCCTCCAACCTCCTATCTTTCCATAAGAGCCTAGAGATCTGGCTCTGGAAATTGGCCTGGGAATCCAATGGGGAGTTCTGGAGCTGGCTGCTAGATTGACAGCCGACTCCACCTCCCTTCCCCTCTCTGCTCCCCACCCACCCATCTTTTTTTACTAGTCATATCGATGTGTTTTCTTTGTTTTCTTTTTCCCTGCTTGTTTAATTGTTTTTATTAGTGTTATATATTATTTTATTATTCTATTTTACTTTCCCTTTGTTTAAACTTTCTTTTTATTTCTTCCTTTTTATGGTTGTGGGTGGCCTAGAGATAGGCAGCAAATAAATTTGATGATGATGATGATGATGATGATGATGATGATGATAATAATACTGTGTTTTCTTAGCTTCATCTCTCATTCATTCTCCCTGCCAGCAAACTTCAGTTGCCAGTTCCTTGGGAGATCTGTGTGAATATTCTTAAACCACAGTCTGCAGAATAACAATGTTATTCTGTTAACTATTGAAGATGTTCTGAGAGTTGTTCTGAGGTCCCAAAAGCTTTTTAATGGGTTTTAGATCTATTTAGTTTCTAATGAAAAATGAACAGTAAATGCTGGTAGATTTCACCATAAGCATATATTAAAATAACTGGAAAAAAATCCACAAATTTCAGTGAAAGTTCACAGGGAACTGACAGTACGGCTTCTTTTTCCTTCAGCACAACTTTGTGAAAGTGGATTTTCAGCATATTGTTCAACAATGACTAAATATTGAAATATGTTTAATGATCAGAAATCTTGTAAATAAAATGATATTGCATGAAAGGCCATACATCCCATTAAACTGATTATTATAACTGCTGCATTAAATCTAAAGGAAACAAAAATGTTATTTAAACAGCTTTTTCATTTGTTTCCCTTTTAAAAAAAAACCCAAAAAATCTGAGCTGTTCCTCTTTTTTTAAAAAAAGTAAAGTTTTGCAGAGTGTGGCATGCACCGATGATGTGAAATAGAGAGTCAACATTGACTCATTCCTTCTATTTTTTGACGTTCAGAAGTGTCAGTTCTTATATAACACAATTGATACAAGAAGGAGTTGTGCCTGGGGACAGCCCCAAAGGTTTTAATTGTACAAAACATTTTTAGGAAATTCCCTACTTTAAGGGGAGATTCCAAAGTACAGACAGATTCAGTGGGTAGATATACAATTGGACTGGAGCTATCACCTGAAAAAGGTAGAACAATAAAATGGAATAAAATAAAATAATATATAAACAATAAAATAAAATGGCTGATAGCAAATAGGGGCATTCCTTCATGCGGTGTGTTACAAGTCCTAGTTGTGTTCTAATTCTTAACACACTGGAAAACCGATATAGCATTTATAATATTGTGTTGTCCTTTTAAATTCTGTACAGTGCAGATCCAGACAGAATAGTCTCTGTACTAATTCCATAAGAATTTAGTTCAGTTGTTTTCTTCCATCAGTGAATGTCTTTACGGCATTGGACCATCAAGGTATTTGCAGCTGAGATATGCCATGTGATTGAACATAAGCAGAACAGAGACTGATCATATGCAGGAAAGCTTCGTTTGCATGTATTTTCCACATGTATTTGGCAACCTGGAAATGCATGCTCTTTGAGACTTTCCAGAGCAGAAAGTAAAATATAAATATAATGTTAAAATCCAACCTGAAAATGGTTTGGGCAGAAAAGAAATGAGTCTGATTGGGAATTGAGATATTACAGCTAGAGCATGTAAAACTTTCATTGGGCATGTGTATTTTGACATACTTGATATAAAACTAAGAGGGATTTTAAAAATATGTTGCTTGTTCAGTAGATTGGGTAAATATATCTGAAATAACTTTTGTAAAAATTGAAAGCATCATTTGTATCTTTGAATTTGTGAAAATCCAACCTTTTTTTTTCTTTTTGGCAGAACCAGCTTCTTGCAAAAGGTTTGCTATACGTAGAAGAAAAAGTTAAGTTTTGTGAAGGCAAGTATAGAAATTGACAACTTTGGGGAGGGCTCTGAATTCCCAGAAAGCTTTGTGAATCATCTTCTGAAGTTGCTAAGATGAATTCGGGGAAAAACCAACATATCAGAATCACATGTCTAAATATCCCCCAAGTCCTAATGTGTATAAGCACCACAATGAAGTCATAATAATAGCATTGAATAGAAGTGATTTGGAACAGAGAAGAAAATACCTTTCTAATTGAAAAGCATGCTTTAAACACCCATTTATCAATACCATTTGTGAAAAAAAGAAGCTTGCCATGTTATATGTGCATCATGTAAATGATCATATGGCAGCATTTATGTGTATACATGTACCATCAATGACCAATTGATGGTGAAAGATGTCTAGCAAATGGCTGTAGTCAACTTCATTATCAAATCAATATTGTTATGAAAGACTATTAAACATTGTTTATATTTCTGCAGGGAAAGCATGGCTTATGCTTTCCCTGCAGAAAGCATGGCTTTATGCATTATAGACTGGATCAGTTATGTTATGCCTATAATTCTCAATCTGCATCAGAAATATTTTATTATGTTCTGTGTGGTTTTTCCAATTGGTCCTGATGGGTACAACTGAAACATTGTGGATATGTTGTGGTGGTCTGTCACTATCAACTTTTTGATTATAGTGAAAAGTTTGGAAACTATTGCAGCATGTTGGACTAGAACAGTGGTCCCCAACCTTAGTGGCTTGGCAGCCTGGAGGGGGGGAGAGAAGAGAGCAGGCTGCATGAATGGTGGGCTGGCACGGGCGCAGCTCAACATGCAGAAAGAGTGGGCCAGCATGCACACACATGCGCACACAGCTTGACTTGCACGTGTTGAGCTATGTTTGTGCAAGATGAGCTGGCCTGCCACTCACATGCCCGCTTACAAATAGGTCACTGCCCAATAGTTGGCCGTGGCCCAGAGGTTGGGGACCCCTGGAATAGAAGACCTCCAAAGTCCCTTCCAACTCTGTTATTCATTTGAAAGTTAATTCCAAAAAGATTGGGGCAGGGTCCTGGTTTTCATGAAATGTAGCCTTATCTTAGATTGACATACAGTACATGGGAGAATGTTACCTAGGCCAGGGGTCCCCAACCCCCGGTCCGTGGACCAGCACCAGGCCACGGCATGCCAGAAACTGGTCCGTGCAAACAAGCAAATCCCTATCCATGGGATGCAGGCAGTACATGGAACCATGCCCCCTCCAGTTCACAAAAAACCTTCTCTCCACGGAACTGGTCCCTGGTGCTCAAAAGGTTGGGGACCTCTGATCTAGGCCATAACAGTTTTCAGTTGCCAGTCTGCCAGGAAGTTATGTTGGTCTCTAATAGATCAAAAGGAAGCGGGAACCTATGGAGAAATAAATCTATCCTAGTTCCTTAACCACAAAACAATTCAGACTTCTGACCAGATAAACTTCAATTGTTGCACCTGTTTCTTCAAACAGTATAAGCTTTCTGGTTTACTGTTTTTCTGGATTCAAAATAAAATAAAATAAAATAGAGTTTTGCAGATGTTGTAAAAATTGCATGCAATATTTTTAGAACTTTTTTTAAAGACCAGAGACACTCTTAGCTAGACATTAAAAAGCAAATGTGATGTGACAGCTCTAGAACCTGTCAACGATATTGTTAAATTGGAACTCTCAAAATAATTTCTAATTAAAGTCAGAAAATTAGGTTTCCTTTGAGAGAGATTTTTACAATCTTAGTTTAATTTTTTTTAAATAAAAAATGTATTACAATTCAGTGGGACATAGGCTGCTAAAACTATAATTCCGTGAGTCCTTATTTGGAAACAAATCTAATAGCAATGAATAACATCTGCCTATAGTGTTGCAATGTGAGCTCACAATTATTTGGAGTGTGTGCTCATCTGGGTCTTAGGCCATGTCAATACAGCAGCCAGAAATTTGTGCTTCTAAAATGGAAATAAAAGCTGAGTTTGGCTTAAGAAGTTACCATTCAAAGACTTAGTGAGTTGCTACACCTTTTAAGTCAACCACGGTAAACACCGACAACTTTAAATTAAACCCTCTTTTAGTTCACTAAGAAGTCAAGGTATTTATGACTTTTTTTTACACTACCAACCAAAGTAACCGTACCCTGGACTTTTTATAAACATTCTATAAATCTGGTTTCCTCTATAATCTGTAGTGATGGTGCATCATGCTTAAAAATAGTTTTGTCTTGTTTTACCACAATTCAACTGCAAATCCTGCTAAAATCCACTTCACCCTGCAATGTATGTTACAGGTAGTCCTTGGGTTACAATGACAATTGGAACTGAAATGTCCATTGTAAGTGATGCAGTTGTAAAGCATGATATCACACAAATGAACCATGTAGCAATGGCAATTCCTCAGTCCCAGTTGCTATTTAACTGTAGGACCACATGGGTCTTTAATGGGAAGATTCAAGAGTCCCAGGCTGGCAGATGAGAGCTGCAGGTAGGTGGTGGGGTGCTGTGAGCAATCACACTGGAGAATAGGCAGGTGTGCAGATGCTGTAGGGACGTGGGTAATACCTTAGAGAGGTGCTCTGGAGTGTGGGTGGGTGCCATGGGCAGGCCCTATGGACTGTAGGTGTGTGCTGTGGTGGAAGTGCTGTTGGCAAGGTGGTGTAGAGTGTGAGTGAGCAAAAAAGCAGCAGGAGCTATTTCTGATTTCCTGCTGGTTTCCCCATTGACTTTGCTTGTAGAAAGCTATCAGGGAATGTTGGAAATTGCAGTTCTTTTATCACAGCTCACTGCAACAACCAGAATTCTGAAGACAGGTTATAACTTTAAAGAGTTGAATGAACTGTTGTGATCCAAGTAGTACTGTATTATGATTTCAGAAATGAATATAAAGACACAATTAACATGCTAGGATCTGACTTCATTGGAAGAGGATCTGACCAGTCTCCAAAGAATTTTGAATGGATGTTTTACTTTATAACTAGCTCTGGGAGGTAGAGTGAGCAGACAGAGAAGTATTCTTAACCATACAGTATGTATGGGGATAAGATGGTAACAAGGTTTAAAGAGAAACTAACTGCATTTATCTGGGTGGAATTATAGTGTTCCATAATTGCATGCACAAATGCTCACCACAAATTTTCTCCTCACTTCAGTTAAGAGTTGCTGAAAAAGGCTAGAGGAAATCCTGTTTAATGTATTAATGCATACTCACTAGTGGGTATTTTCTTACCTGGTCAAGAAAAGGTTTTGAGAAAGAGCAGCCTTATGGATAGATCTAGTACAGTGTTTTTGATGCTATTATGTAGAATTATATTAGTAAAAATGTAAGGGATGCATTCTATTTGACTGATTTTTCCAATCTGCATTCTTAATGTAGTATTAAACTACTGTTTTGTTGAAATCTGATCATATATTCAGCAGCTCATGTTAGTATTACTGTACAGCCAGCATCTCTAGCCTTGATCTTTCTGCATTGGAAATTGAATAAAGATTCTATTCATATTCAATCATAAATAAAAGCCACTGTATGTGGAGAACCATGATAACATAGGATTCCTAACCAATTTGAGATTAATGGTTGTGTTCAAGAAACAGCAAGTAGAAGGTCCCTTGAAAACTTGCTCTCAAGTTCAGGATGTAGGTGGGAATAGGTTTTGTGTTCATAAATTCCCCTCCATGTTTAGCTTGCAGATGATCTTATTGTAATAGGATTATATGAAATATAGGCTCATTGGACAAAGTATTTCCAGTCTTACCAACTCCTCTTATAAAATGGGACTTCTGGTTTCCAGTGACTTTATACCCTTCATATAAGTATATTCCTCATTAATTGATATATTTGTACAACTGGAGATAGAATATTAAAATTCCTAGTACTGAATTTTTTGTGGAGCGAGGACACCTTATAGATTCTCTTTCTTTGAAATGAACAATTAAAAAAATGCTCTGAAATTTGAAGCCTGCTAAATTATTACTGTTATTTTTGCCTCTTTCTCTCTCTCCCTGGGAGAATGCCCACATTTTTAGTTAAAGGTTAATGAACTCTAAACAAGGGGCTTTTTATTAAGCATATTTTTTCCTTTTTAAATAAATCATTTTTATAGCTTTCATATGACCTTAGCCTGAGGCAATATGGTATACTGATTATCTTTAAAAAAAAAGTCAATACATTATTTTATTTTGGAAGGAAGACAAATAGAAAGTTGGCATAACTGCCATGTGTTATAATTTATGCATGTGCAGAATTTTTATACTATCAGTTTCATGCAAATTTTGTCAAGGTACAAAGTGCATAAAAATCCTAGAAAGATAATCCCATAAAACCTACCCTACCCCAAAAGATACCTGGAAATAAACAATTTGCAACATTTCTAAATAATTAAATGTTGTGTGGAAGTGCTTAGCCATTAAAGTCCTCTGGAAAACTGTCAGGGATGGTCCCGTTCAGTTTGCCACAGGTAACTTCTTCTATAATATAGGACATGTTCCCAAAACTATAATGCCCTTCTTCTTGCTCTTCTGATCTTACCTGGGGAAGAGGTACTTTTACCCAGTGCTTTTTTTCTAAAAAAAAGGTGCCAGAACTCACACATGTCATACAAACCCGCCTTGCCTACCCTACAAGGTTCCATCCCAAAAAGGTGCCGGAACTCCATTCTGGGTGTTCTATGATAAAAAAAGCCTTGCTTTTACCCATTTGGAGCAAACAGATCAGATGGGTTAGTTCTACCTTAGCTAGTTCTGCAGTCATCCAGACTCTATGTCATAAAGAGCTTTATAGGTTAAACCCAGCATTCTGAATTGTACTCAGAAATCTATCGGAAACTAGTGAAAGACCTGCAAAACAAGTGTTGGGTGGCTCTGGTGGTTTTTACTCACCATACGTGGCAGCTAAGTTCTGCACCAGTTGCAGCATCCGGGAAGTCCTTAAAGGCAGCTCCATAGAAAACATTGCAGTCGTCATTCCAATTGCAGCTGAGTCTCCCTTTGTGCAAAATTAGCCAGTATTTGGATAAAGGAGGAGACTTCCTGAGTTGAGCTTCTAGTGACTATGTGAGCACATCCATGTGGTTTTCTTGGCCACCAGATAGAAGTGGTTTGTCCTTGCTTACTTCCTGGTTTTGTTTTTCCTATTTCTCAGCCTAATCCACAAACTAGTATTCCTGGAGGTCTCCCATCCAGGTATCAACCAGGTCCAATCCTAGTTAGCTTTTCAAGATCACCCAAGCATGGCTAGGTGTTACCACTTATCTGGGCCTCTGCTCCTTAGCTAGAAGAGACCTAGCCACCTCCAGTAATCTCACAAAGCCAAGCAATGTATGGACTTAATTTGTACTTGGAAATGAGAGTTGTGTACCTAATAACATATTTCTTGAAAGTTCCCTAACGTTCATTGTATTTGTTTTAGGAGAAGATCGTATCTACGTATTATCTGAAACTTGGGATCACTTCTTCACAGAAACTCTTCCCACACTACAGGCTATATTTTACCCTGTTCAGGTAAATCTAGTCAAATTTAAGCTCAACGGGGCAGAGAAAACATTTCAAACTTACTCTGTAATTGAAGGGAGACATGAAACTTAATCAGTAAAGGAAAACAATTTTAAACTTTAAGAATCATATGTTTCACCAGAACTGCTGTTAAACTTGTTTGTCCTGCTGTTGATATGGTTATAGAACTCTTGACTAATTTAAACCCTGTTACCCAATAATTATAAATTTACACTATGTTAAAGGATAGGTTATTCTGGATCAATGTCTTGTGTAATTGTTAATTTACAGCTCAATATCTATTGTTAATGATGCATTTTATTTTTAACCACCCAGAAGACATTGTAATTGGACAATACACTAATGATAAACGTCTTCAATCTGGCCCCTTCCAGGTATATTAGAATAACAAAATTCCCAACCAAGCTGGCCTGGCTTCCTCAAGGACAAGATTTTGTACTTTCTTCACCAGCTTTTCTCTGAATTCTTTGATCATCTTCATTATAGCCTTTTTTCCTTACCATTGTACTTGAGTAGAAGAACGGGAAAGAAATCTAATTTCCCTGGTTGACTCTTGAATTTCAAATGATGATTTGTAAAGAGGCAGCCATATACTTTGATAAGGTTCTTTGAGGTAGATATAGAGGCAGCATATTACAAGCTAAAACCCCCCCTCCCATTTTCTGATTCTAGAACTGTCTGTTCCCCTAGAAGCAGAGAAATCATAAAATGTGTTTATATTGGCCTCTGACTAAATTGGCTCAACCCACCGTCCCATAAGCCCAAGTATTTGTGTGCCATAGTTAACAATCCTCACTGTTGCACCACCTTTTACACAAACCACTTTTGCGTTTGAAACAAGTGGAATACTAATAACTTCTCTGTGTTCTTTATCTCAGTAATTATACTGGCACTCTGAGATAAAAAAGGTAATATTTTTCTTCCCAAGGAACTGAACGAGCTCAGTAACAGGGAATTAATTAGAAGACCAAGAAAATAATGTTATGTAGACAAGAGAAGTTACTGATGGAACAGATTTCTTGTAGAATGAAATTCTTAGGAAATCTATCTCTATGCTTTTCCAGAGCTCCCTTTAACAATCCAACACTAACTGGTGCTATTTTTTCCCCCCTCTAGACCAAAAATATCAACAGGTAAACATCACTACCTTATGCAAGCCTTGTTTCAAAGTGGTGTTTTCCACATTACTAGGGAGAATGTAAATATTTGCTTCTTGCTATAAGAATCTTGATTTCCCATGCTCTCTCTCTTTTTCTTTTTCCTGTTATTCCCTTCCCCTATTCCTCCTTTTTATACTTGCAGCAGATGATAAAAGGTATGTGTGGCTTTACGGGAAGGTGAACTGTGTGCACATTTGAAAAATCTTTTAACTCCTAGGCTCCCAAAAATATGACCATGGGTGACAGAGTATATTGCAATTCCTTTTTGACCTACCAGGGTCCCTGCCCCATCTGATTTTACCTTTTGCTTTACATTTTTATTTTTTAAACGGGAAGCTGCAGTGTTAAAGCATACTCTCCAAATATAAGTGGCAGAGAACATATTAGAAAATCAGAAGAGGTTTTTAGGACAAATGAGGTGAAAATCAATTTAGCTTCTGGTAGATGGTCTGAACATTCCAAATACATCTACAGGCCCAGGAAGATTGGGACCTTAAATCAAATCAGTTTTTCTATCTGTCACATTTGTAGGCAGATTAAATCATAAAGTCCAATGCTGCATCTTCTTTAACATCTGTCCCAGGGCAAGATGTTTGAATTAAGGAGGGCCACCAGGTCCATTTCATAAGCATCTTTATGATTTGAAGTGCTGTTCAGCTCTACCACATATTAAATGGATTATAACACTGTTTTTCTTTGAATTACCTTCAATTTTACCATCTGTTAACACAATATATTTTACTATGTTTATAAGAAATGATTCACTCAGAGTTGTTATATCTTGATGGATGTGATATGAAGTTACATTCTTTTTTTCCCATCTCATAATATTGCTGTTGCTTTGCTGATTGAAATGCTGTCCTAGATTCTTTTTTATCTGCACGACTGTTCAGACAAGCGCCTTCCGTTTTAAATAAATAAAAATAAGCACAGTGAAGCGTACTGCTTTCTAAGACAGAGCTCAGATGCATCCCACTTGAAACCTTCCTCCAGTTTGACAGAGAAATAATTGAGGTCTTTCTGGCTTTGCAACCAACTGTGACTCCATTTGATGTAGCTTAGCTGATTGTCTAACCAAAATATTATGTACAAATGGAAAGATGTTCCTTAAAGTACAGATAAATGGATGAAAGCTTCATATTATAAGAGATGTTTTCATGCACTGTGCTCTCTTTCACACTTTTCCTTCATAAACAAACAATAGCATAAATAGCACAAAAGAAATTTGCTGCTCTAAAATTCTCTTGTAGCTTGGGTATAGCAACGAATGTTACAATGATATGAAATTCAATGATTAAATTATAAAAATGAACCAGTGTGTATAGGTTAAATGAACAATTCTATATAAATTACTTGGGACAAAAGCGAAAGAAAAGCCAATTAATTGTAACAGAACATTTTCCCCAAAATAAATATATCAGTAAAGGTTTAATATAATTAAAAGTGAAGAGCCAGGCAAACAAAATTTGTTATCATCTTGCCATAAATTGATAGGTATGGATAGTTCTAACCGTCCATAGCCTCCCACCTTGCCAATGTTCCTCTGCAGATGAACACATATCTGTATTTTTAATGTTGCTGGATTGTGGATACTTATTTGCTGAGATGTTCCTTCTTGGTTATTTTTTAAAATTTGCACAGTAGGTTGGTTGTAATGCAGCAAAGATTAGGTCAAGCTGAGAAGCTCACATATCTGTTTCTGTAGAAATTTCATTCCCTTCTTTTTGCAAGTCCTACTCCATTTATTTGCCCATAACCACACCCTTTGAATCTTAAGAAGAGCAGCCCTTTTTAAAAACAGGAAGTCTCTGACTTCAGAGCCTTTGGCTTGTGTTCTTGCTTTGCATTTTGATGAACTTGTTAGTTGTATCATTAACCCTATTATGAATTGATGATTAACATACATTTATTCCCTCCAGCTAGAGTTCTGGTTCATTAGTTGGGAATATCTAAACAATTCCCATGGAGAATATGCAGCAGGGTTGATTTTAGCTATTAAAACAGAAGTTGTAAACTCAGTGCTGAAGCAAAGGTTGAAGGATATGGTAGCTTCATAGGCTTGGCATTAGCTTTTTTAAGATGGTAGCAGATAACAAAAAGAATAGTCTTTATTTTTATCTCTTCCAGTGTTATTAAATATCTGAAATTGGACCAGCAAAGACAAGTTAATAAATTGAGCCTCATGCTTTAAGAAGTCCAAGATGCATAGTGAAGTTTTTGGGGAATCCCTTGGCAAGGGTGCTGCTTTTAATATGCTTTTCCCATCTAACTACAAAGTGATCCCACTTCCCCATTCTTAACAACAGTTTATACAACTGCCTTTCTATCCACAGATTATATTTCTTTTAATTTACAATAATTTCTCTGTCAGTTTATGTTCGTTTCCATCTTGTTCTCCAATTCTTTTATGATATTGTGTGGCATTACCTGTCCTAAAACATAGGGTTCAGTCTGCAAATAGCGTTGGACCATATTCCAATGTCAATGGCTGCCATTTTTTTTTCTGTATCTGTGTAGGGTCAAGAATTGACCATTCGTCAGATTTCCTTGCTTGGCTTCCGAGATTTCGTCTTATTAAGAGTAAAGTTGGATGAGATTCTTCCTTTGGTTCAAAGTAACCTTCCACCCTCCATTATTCAGATGCTGCTGATTTTACAGGTGGGGGAATGGTCTATTTCCACCTCTCATTTGTGATGTTTGAAGGAGATGGGCAAACATTTCAAGGCTGAAATATTTTGCCTCAAAACATCCTGTTCCAACCTCTCACTAGAAGCGTAGTGATGTTGGAACAGCCTGTTTTAACATTAGCATCCTTGAAATGTACTGTACTGGCATCCAAATGTATTGCACACTACTGTTAATGAACATTAGACAATTAGTGGAGAAAACATACTGTAAGGATGAAATTACTGCTTTCCAAACAGTTTATGAAGCAGAGAATTGCCTTTGGCCTGGACCCACAAATATTGGTTTCCTTTATCACTGGGGTTCTGTTTCACAGGAAGGCATTGATGCAATGGTGGGATTCAGCCGGTTTGTACCACTTCAGCAGAACCGGTAGCTAATTTTTTGTTGCCCAGGCCCAGAATGGATTTCCGGAAGCGGCATCCACACAGAGAACTGGTTGTTCACATATTTGAATCCCACCACTGCATTGATGATATGCCTGCCTGCACAAATGTCTATTCTCATGTTGTAAGCAGGCTCTGATGGAGAAAGTCAACACAATGCAACCTTAATTATGTGTGTTGGGCATGGTATTTTCAATTAAGAGGGCTGGATTTCTGACATCAGTCTTTCATTGATAAAGTTTGAGCTATCTAAAATCTGAATAATGAAATTAAGTTTAATGTTGCAATATAGTGGTTTTAATGACTGTTTCAAGGATAATAGTTTTGTTTGTTTGTTTTAAATTACCGTGTCTGAGCTCTGACCATGAATTTTTGCCTTCTGCTCATTTTCTCCCAATGACAACTCTGACATTGGGAGAAAGAAAAAGGGGAAACATCAGGAATGCTGCCCTGAGTTGCTGGGATAGTTTGGATCCAGAGAATTAAAATATCCATCACTTCCCAATTGGGTCCCAAGTCCTGAGGAGACGGTTAATTTGCTTATATTCTTTGACTTACTGGAATGGCCTGCTTGACTAACTGCTAAGAGCATTCAGTAGGGTGCCATAGAACAGCGTTTCTCAATCTTCAATGTTCTCACTTGAAGATATGTAGATTTCAGCTCCCAGAATTCCCCAGCCAGCATACTGGTTGATATTGAGAAATACTGCTATAGAACAGGGCTTTTCAACCAGTGGTACGGGTACCACCTGTGGTACATTGGCACCTGGCAGGTGGTACGCAACCATCCTAGAAAAGTGGTAGGGGGAAGGGAAAAAACTGAACTGGTGGCAGCACTGCACAAGCCTGAGTGAGAGATGGCTGCAGCTCCAGGCTGTCAGGACTCAGCGGAAGCGCCAGGATCAGTGCCGCTTTCCAGCTGATCGGTGCTTCTTCGGGACTGTCAGGGCTCAGCGGAAGCGCCAGGATCAGCGCCAGGCTCCAGCTGGAGCTCGGCACTGATCCTGGTGCTTCTGCTGAGCCCAGAAGAAGCGTTGATTAGCTGGAATTTTGCAGCATCTCCAGGGTCTTGTGATTTACATTCAGATGCTTGGCAACTGATTCATATTTATGACGGTCACAGTGTCCCAGGGTCATGTGAAGTGACCAAAACCTGCTGCAACCACCCAGCAGACGGGGGGAATAAAAACCAAACATCCCCACCCCACCCCCGCTGCCAATCCTCAACAGAAATGCTCACAACAATGAAAACCTCGGACAGGAGGAAGAGTGAGGCCGGCAAGGCAGGTGTCTTGCTCGGCTGTGGCTTGGGGAGCACTTTTTTCAGTGCCATTGTAACTTCGAACAGTCACTAAGCGAACTGTTATAAGTCGAGGACTACCTGTACTTTATCACTTTTTTCTTTTTTTTTTTTTTTGGTCATCAAGTTTTTGACACCTTGCTAGGCGACTGGTGGTACTCGGATATTGCCATATCCTAAAAGTGGTACAATGGGTGAAAAGATTGAAAAGCCCTGTTGTAGAAGATGATATAACTTACAACTCCTACATCATAATTTAATACATAATTAAGTTTCTTTTCTTTGGTCAATTAGAAAAATAAAGATGGACCAATGAAATGTGTTGATTTGCATACCCCAGGTATTTGACAATAGGTATATTTTGTTTGTGTTTCAGGGAGTCCATGAACCTACAGGTCCCTCTAAGGCCTTTATGCAACTAGAAGAACTTGTGAAACTGGTAGTTTCCCCGTACCTTGGTTTGTGTGAAGAACATTGCTTCCCTGGCAGTACCTGTGCCCTGGGTAAGATGTAAAGTATTGCAAGTCCTAACATTTGGGTCCAAGTAACTAGAGAGTCAGTGGAATCAGTAGAGAATCTGTTTTGTATGCACAAAAAGAGTTCACAAAAATATAGTATCCAAAATTTTTGCTCACATTTGAGTATTGCTTCATTTGATTATGTTATAAAACCCTGCAAAACATGTTTGGCCAGAGGCAATACCATAGGGCAAAAAAAAAAAAAAAAAAAGAGAGTGTGTGTGTTTGTGTGTGTATGGAATACCTGCCATTTACAAATTGACTATAAACCATCCATAGTCAAGGATGTGTAATCAATACTCAATGCTGGATGAGACACAGAAACTGAGAGTGAAAGTTTAAATTATCCCTGTGCGGATACTGATCAATACAAACTTGCATTTAATTTGTGTACATGCAAAAAAAACAAAAAACCACCTCATTTTCTTTTTCTTCCGTCTAACTGAATGATAATAAGACAGTCATTTGCAAATGTTTAAAAGCTAGTTAAAATCTGATTTACAAAAATAAACATCGTTTTTAGCTGTGTTGTTTTTCTTTGGCTTTTTAAAGAGCTTACCTAATATATTAAGTGTCTTTCCTGTTTTGTATGCCTACCCCTTGTTCCCACAGATGCCTTTCCTTCTCCCCAGAATAGCTAATCTGATTGTTAGAAAAAAAAAATTCTCTTGTGGTTAGATTAAATCATGATTGCTGTGGACTGTTCCTCCTAGTGCATAGTGCTACATTGTGGGCAAGGAAATGACTGTAAATTCAATAAAGTCAAATTAATGCAGTGGTTCAGTACGCCTTTGGGCACAGATCGTTCCCATCCCGTCTTAGATCATTTCAATGGAAATAGCTAAAACTGGGATTTAGTCACAAAGCACGTGGTTTTCTCCAACGGATTTTCACAATTAGGGGACCATAGTCTGCAGATTTATTTTAATATGATTTGATATGTAGTTTGTTCAGTGGAGAGAACTGTAAGTTGCTTTCAACCTATCCAAGGTTAACTGTTTCTCCCTGTTCATTCTGTTTCTTTGTCTGTCTCTAAAGTTTGATTTAAAGCCAATGTTTCCTATATTATGTAGGAGTATAGGCCTCTACTTGTGGATTCTTAGCTCCCAGTGTTGGGGTGTTGATCTTGCATGCATATATCTTTAGTGTTTTTAGCCAAGCAGAGTTGTAGGCTTCCTACCAGGTCTTGGCATTAACACCACACCAGATTAGTTTGTAAAACTGAGCAGCTGTAAATTCATGACTTCAATAAATGAGATGTTCCTGTCACAGTGCAAATATAATCAGTGTATAGCTAGCTGTTTACAT
>NW_015387753.1:436127-479723 GCF_001527695.2 Protobothrops mucrosquamatus | reverse complement strand
TATGCCGAGGCGCCGGGAACCACAGCCACTCGGTCTTGGAAGGGTTGAGCCTGAGTCTGTTTCCCCCCATCCAGACCCGTACGGCCTCCAGGCAACGGGCCATCACGTCAAGGGCATCGTTGGGGTGGCCTGGGGTGGAAATGTACAGCTGAGTGTCATCAGCGTACTGATGGAAATCCACCCCAAAGCCACGAATGATAATTACCTTCTCATCCACTGTCTAACCTGATATTTTAGGTATTTTCCGTAAGGTCTTTCCTCTTGTTATGTTTCAAGATGAAGGATGAAGGGAAAACAGAATATACTTATTTTTGGATTGATCTGAATTTGGCAGCAACTAAAAACGCTTCCCTGAACTCAATTAGTAACTGATTCCCTTCGTTTACTGGGATGAACAAAGGATGAGAAAAACTAGTATAATGATTTTGGTGTTTTAAAGGGAAGCTGTGATTTTGAAGATTTGGATGTCGGGATCAACATTTATTGACCTTGAAAAAAATTAAAGCATCCTATAATATCTTGTGAGCAATGGTTACTAGTTTTTTTTTTAAATCCAAGTATTTGATGGATGTATATTTTTAGCAAGTGACCAAAGGTTAGCTTAGCAGAATCTCTTGCATTTTTCTCACTCTCTAACTAGCAATTAAATATGTGAAAGGGAAACAGAGGACGTGAAGATTGGTCCCTTGAACAATGCTGTGATGTATGGAATAACAGTGAAATGTTAAGACTGCTTCAGAATTAAAAGTGAAATTGGAGCTAAAAAATATTATCATTTCAGTAGATTTCAGGGCCTAATTAGACACTTGAATGGAGCACATTATGCTTAATGGCTTTCAGACAGAAATATGTTACATGAAGTTCATCATCTTCTCTCCATATAAACTTTAACCATTGAACCAGAATGGGTGGGCAGAAATGCTGAATATTATATCAAGAAACATGTTTTTCTAATCCTAAATGCTATTGGAATAGATTAATGGCTGAGACATCTTTAGGCCCTTAATGTACACAGTCTCTGTTCAGCATAATTGTTGACAGTTGAACAATATCTCCACCTATTGGATATTGAAGAAAATATCCAGTATTTTTCAGTTTTCAATAGTCCAGTGCATTTTGGATGAAAGTGTCAGACACTTATAATGATGGATGGTGCCATATACACTCTTCTCACAAGGCCAGACCATAAACATTTGGCCCCAGTACAAATAAACTCAAAGTTGTACTCCTTTCTACACGGACTGTTGGTTCCACACAAGTAATAAAGGTTTTTAACTACTGATCCCTCGTTGTCAATTTTATCTTTTCCCCACTGATTTACCAAGTTTTATCCCTTTCCTCACGTAACATAATTTATTTGTTACACTGTCACTTGCAGATTAAATATACGTCGTCTTCATGTTATGAAAAATGCGGGGGGTAGAAGGAAATAAAATCAAAATTGCTGGGAGAAGCAATAACAGATTTCGGTATGCTGATGATACCAGACTGCTCAGTGGAAACCTTAACAATGGAACTAAAGCTGAAATATTATCTAATTAAAAAGCAAGAGTCACTGGAGAAGACTCTTAAACTTGGAAAGAGGTTGATAGAAGGTAGGGTGGCTAGATGATAACATAAGCATGTGCTTAGAGGAACTCAGTTATTGGATAACATTTCTGAAGAAAGGATGTTCATCATCTCACAAAACATCAGAAGCAAATGAATGATTACACAGCAACCACTAAAGGCCACATGGCGGGAATCTGTGGCATTGCATTCAGTTTGGCTTGTATACCTCTGTTGTGAAATCATTTAGTTGAGATGGGCAGCCATACAAATTGAATAAATAATACAGTAAATACCTGAACTGTGGAAAACATACCCATTTCTCTTGGGCATCTTAGGAGAAATTTGGCAAGATTTCCTACATTTTTGGCAGAAAACATTTTTTCCTTTCTTGTTGCATCTCCTGTTTCACCGATTTCCCTATTTTCCGGTTCCATTAATTTCCATTCTAGCCGCTCTGCAATTTTACTTTGATATTTTCTCTGGTCTGCAAGTTGAGTTTGGAGTTATTTGTGACTCCTGCTTTTCAGATGTGTTTTTAAGTTCTTGCTGTTCTAGTTTGATACTGCATTTATTTATCATGACTTCTGAAATAAAGTAACAATAGCATAATTGTATATATAGACATTATACATCCATTTAATAGCAAATATAGTACAAAAATTTGTACTGACTTATATTATGAGTTGGACTAAAGAGAACTTTACATTGTGAAACTTTGCTCCCAGTTATAGGTTTGAATAATATTGAGACAAAGTTGGTTAATTCAATGTTCTTTAATAACCATTACCAATGGAAGAATACGCTATTAACTTGAGTTCAGTTCAGATATGAATTGTTGGAAGCAAATCTATTACAACTTACAGATATGAAAACTAAGGAAGATCTATTTAGATAAGTTGGATTAGATTATTTTAAAATCCCACCTTTATTATTATTATAAATAACTCTAGGTGGCAAACATACCTAATTTTCTTTCCTCTTCTTATTTTTCTCACAACAATAATCCTGTAAGGTGAATTGGGCTAAGAGAGACTGACTGGCCCAAAGTCACCCAGCTATCTTTCATGCCTAAGGAAGGACTAGAATTCATGGGGTTAGCCTGGTGCCTTAACCCACAGCTAGCTAACTAGACAGAAGCTTTAAAGTGAAATATCACTCCATCTCTGAAATCTATAGTGTTAATACTTATTTAGTACCTCTGTCTTGGCGACGCAGCAGGCTAGCTATCTATGATTTCTCTCTCCCATAGATGATTTTTTAATGCTTAGTCTTGTGAAACATGCTGTGCTGTAAAATGTGGTAAGCCACTTCTGAACTCTTCCCATGCTGCAGTAATAAATGTTGCAGCATCTCTTTTGGATGTAGTGTTTCTATGAGCAGAACTATCAGGGGAGATGTCTGCTGGAAGAAGAAAAAAAGCAAGTTGAGTTTTATTGATGCCATACTTTTCTCTGTGGTGTCTCAACTTCCTAAAAAAAAAATTGTATGGGGGAATTGGAAATGTTATCAGAATAGTATGAAGTAGTATGAGGATACTAGCATACACAGCATTTCTCTATTCTCCTTCCCTCTACAGCCCTGTAAGACAGGTTAGGTTGATAGTGAGTGACTGATCCAAATTCATCTAGTGAAATTCGAATGCTGAGCCTATACTGGGATCTGAATCTCCCCAATGCCAGTCCAGCATCTTCACCACTATATTACAGGTACTCTTTGACTTACCACCACAATTGAGCCAAAAATTTATATTGCTAATTGTGACGGTTGTTATGAGAGTTTTGCCCCATGTTCTGGTCTTTCTTGCCACAGTTGTTAAGTGAATCACTGCAGTTGTTAAGGTGGTAGCATGATTGTAAAGTGAATCTGCCTTCCCCATTGACCTTGCTTATCAGAAGTTCACAAAAGTTGATCAAATGATCCCAGGAGACGACCATCATAAATATGAATCAGTTTCTATGCATCTGAATTTTGATCACATGACCAAGAGGCAGCTGCAATGGGCGTAAGTTTGAAAAATGGTTATAAGTCACTTTTCCCCCCATGCCATTGTAATTTTCAACAGTCATTAAATAAACTGTTGTAAGTCGAGGACTACCTGTACCCTATCTCTATGATCTTAGAAGAGGTGCTTTAGTACATATGGGACCATGAATGTAGTGCCTGTCCATGACTTATTAAAGCAGCTGTATTTTAGGAAGATTCCTGTTTCTTTTTCTTTTTTTAATATAACTTTTATTAAGAATTTTAAATACAACAATAAAAATTAATGTAAATAAAACTTAAACAAAGATAAAATGTAAATAATAAAACATGCAGTAATGCAAGGAAATGACTTCCAAATTTCATTACAAGTATAAACAAATTTAATAACTCTTCAGCTCCTGTAATCTCCTCATCTTTTATGTCATCCCTCATCTATAAATAAATCCATAAAACATCAACCCTTCAGTCCTGTGTCAGCAAAAAGTCCATAAATGGTTTGCCAGAACTTTGCAAACCAACAGAAAAAAAATCTTATTTTAACTTTGATCAAATAAGCCAAGTTTATATTTCTTTCTTTTATTCCTAACGGTCTTAATCTTTATTTCAATCAAATATTGTTTTAGGATTTAATTTCTCTTCAATTCTTCTTTATCCTATTATACAAATTTATTCAAAGGTAAAATTTACAAAATCTCTCCTCTCCTCTCCTCTCCTCTCCTCTCCTCTCTCTCATCAAATTTCACCAAATCTCATCAAAAGCTACTCTGGGCAGCACCCAACAATCAAGGATTTTTTTTATATCAGTAAAGTGTTCTTTTCAAAATCATTCTGTTGATCTGTTATTTGTAGTTCCATTTTCAGTATCTTCTCTGTCTTGTCAGATAAAATTTGTTCCATATCTGTCATTGCTTCATTAATATATTTTGGACATAGTCTGTCCATAGAAGAAGACATCATTGCCAACAGATATTAATACTGTAATTACTAATTTCTGGCTCCATTTTTCAAATAACTCATTTAATATTTATAATGTCATAACATTTGATTGGTTTGGAAGTCCCAGTATTTATTGACATCAAAAACAAACTTGTATTTTTTTCTTCTGCTTAGAACAGGGGTGTCAAACTGCCAGCCTGCGGTCCGGATGCATCATCCGGAAGCCGCATCCACCCCATTGCAGGCAATGGCAAAACTGTCCCAATATGTCTCGCGATGTTGCGTGACGTTGCGAGTTTGACATGTCTGGCTTAGAATATTTCGTTCCCTCCAGTTTCTAAAATCATCACTTATCTTTATCCCGATTTGCAATAACCAGGATAGCCAAAATGAGAAACTGTTTCTTTTTCAAAAAAAAATAATTCAAAATCTTATAGTGAAAATCAATATTCACCTGGATTTTTGATGCATTGATAACTTTCTTAGGTAAAAATTTTATTTAGCATTTTGCTATTTGTTTCAAGTTATTTTAAGTTCTTATGCTCATGATTAATTTTTCTTTTCTTCCGAACTGAAGATAAATTCACCTGGCAAAATTTTTTAAAACTTGTCTTGAAGGTCTCTAATGGTTTACGATGGTTTGGCAATTTCCAAAAATGATTAGAAAGTGGGGTTTGCAAACTTAAGTGTCCTTTAAAGGGCTTCACTTTTGAGCAAGATAGCCGATCTCTTTGTCTCCCAGCACTCAATCCTGCAGAAAACTGTTGGTTTTTGCTGAGATTATCGGCTCCACTTTGCAGAACTGTCTCCAGCTTGCCATACCTTTCCCAGAAGCAAAAAGGTTCCTGTTTCTAATGCAGCATACAGTTTGATGTAAGGAAGTGGATGAAAAAGGAAGTGGTACAGCTTTGCCGTTCAGGAGTAGATGGAAACTAGAGAAGGAACTATCAGCAGATTTCTGAATGATACACAAGGATTTTCAGTTCCCAACAGTAACAATAGTAACTATAAAATGACTCCTTGTTTAAAAGCATAACTTACTGTAAATGCAAAAAGCTTGAGGTGAGCAGACATAGAAAAAAAAAAAAGCGCGTTTAGGGTCTCAAAACAAATTCCTGAGTTCATAATTCTTTAAGCGTTTGGAATGTGCATGTTTTTCCTTGGGGCACTTAGGATTTGACAGCTCCTCCCCCTAAGTAAAACTGAGTTTGTCTGTGCTTGCACTGTAAGTTTAAAATATGTGATCTGTAATTCCATCCCTGTCATTCTTGTAACTGAATATACTAAAAGTTGCTAGTTAGATCCAGGTGAATTCCTGTCCAGATGAATTGCTGCCGTATAGGGAATACTGTTGGCCAATGGAACAGCAGCATCTACTATTTTCATCCATGATCTCCATTATGTAGATCAGGAATAAAGAACCTGTGGTTGTCTAGCTGTAGTTGAATTAAAGTTACCATTATTTCTTAGCACCGCCCATGCTAGCTGGAGATGCAGGGAACTGGAATGCAGCCATATCTAAAACCTCACTGGTTCTCTCCATCTACCTTGTAACAACCCTTTTGTTAGAAATGGCAATGAATTCAAACTGGGCAGCTCACTAGATCAATGATTACAAAAGCTTTCTCTAAAGTAATATCCACCAGAACATAGGACTGCAGACCTCAGAAAGCATAATCACCATGGGCACTATAGGATATCAAGTTGAAAAATAATCGGGTTCATAGTAGAGGTACGCAAAATTACTGTTTGGAGAAAATGTATGTGCCCAGGGTTTTAAGAATCAAAATTTCAAGTGTTCTGTCATAAAAGAAAACCTTAAAACAGACTGTTCTTGTCTCAAAACGATCCATTCTAGATGTTAGGAACTTGAAAATGAAGATCTGTATTTTCTAACACTTTTACTTTGTTCTGACAAAACACACTTTATTGTTTTAATAAAATGTTTCAAGTGCATGTAGAATAGGCAGTAAATTTCCCATAGATAAGTTTGTTTTTCTTTGTCACCAGTGGTTATGTTCAGATAATGCTATTAACTTTGCACATAAAACAGTCATTCTGAACTGTATATAGTGAAAAGTTAAATCAGGGAATAAAAGATACTATGTCAGATTCTGGGCAATATCCAGAAAAATAGTCAGTCACAAACAATGCATGTACAGCAGGGCTTTTCAACCAGTGGTACGGGTATCACCTATGGTACATTGGCACCTGGCAGGTGGTACGCAACCATCCTAGAAAAGTGGTAGCGGGGGATGGGAATGAGCTGAACTGGTGGCAGCACCGCACAAGCCTGAGCAAGAGATGGCTGGAGCTGCAGGGTGTCAGGGCTCAGCGGAAGCGCCAGGATCACTGGCGCTTTCCAACTGATCGGTGCTTCTTTGGGACTGTCAGAGCTCAGTGGAAGTGCCAGGATCAGCGCCAGGCTCCAGTTGGAGCTCGGCGCTGATCCTGGCACTTCTGCTGAGCCCTGAAGAAGCACCAGTCAGCTGGAATGTTGCCTTATCTCCAGGGTCTTGTGATTTACATTCAGATGCGTGGTAACTGATTCATATTTATGATGGTCACAACGTCCCAGTGTCATGTGAAGTGACCAAAACCTGCTGCAACCACCCATCAGATGGGGGGAATAAAAACCACACACCCCCCACCCCACTCCCTCTGCCAATCGTCAACAGAAATGCTCACAACAATGGAAACCTTGGACAGGAGGAAGAGCACCGCCAGGTGGGCAGGCAGGTGTCTTGCTCGGCTGTGGCTTGGGGTGGCACTTTTTTCAGTGCCATTGTAACTTTGAACAGTCACTAAGTGAACTATTTGTACTTCATCATTTTTTTCCTTTTTTGGGGGGGGGGTCATCAAGTTTTTGACACCTTGCTAGGCGACTGGTGGTACTCGGATATTGCCGTATCCTAAAAGTAGTACAATGGGTGAAAAGGTTGAAAAGCCCTGCATGTACAGCATAGGTTATAAGCTCATACAGTATTTATTACTCTAAATGCAGTGGACATAGGGGTGAAAATTTAGTTTACTACTATACATTTACCATTTTAAGTGTAAGACAATTTGAGAAGAGAGATTATATTACAATAATGTCAAAGTTCTCCAATATCATAAGTTCCTCTCTGTCATAACGTGGACTTCTAACAGGATCATACTGGTGCAAGAGATTAAGTATAATCAATTGTATAACTTATATTTTATTTATTCCCAAATATCCTTATCATCCACATGTGGAGCTTATTGGCAAAACTGAAGATGAAGAAATATTTAATGTGCCTTTCACAGAAACAAAATCTGGGGAAACCAATTCTTGCAGTGGCAAACAGTTAACAAAATGTCTCTTTCTCCTTATTTTCCAGAGAGACGGTATTACAGATCTCGTTACAAACCCAACGGGCTAAGCATCTCTTCTCACACAGTGGCAACCCGGCAGGTCAGTGAGACCGCCTTGACACCCCTGACTGAACAGGAAGGTGAGGCTTACCTTGAGAAGTGTGGGAGCATCCGTCGGCATACAGTCGCCAATGCTCATTCTGATATCCAGCTGTTGGCCATGGCTTCCATTATGCACTCAGGCATGCTAGCAGAAGAACCAGACAATGGCGACCAGTGTCTCCTTTTGCAGCCCAGTTTGAACCACAGACAGTTTTCTAGTGAGCCCAGCATAGCAGACGGACCGGAAGGACTGGCCACCCCAGACATGGAGGAACCCGCAGAACTGAACTGCACATCTGTCTGTTGAAACAGAGGAAAAGAACACTCCTGCACAGCAAAGCAACCTGATGTTACAGTACTTTTCATGCTGCTTAGATCAAGAACTAGATCCACAGGGCACATCCTGAAGCTGATTCTGTTCTTAGGGCTCTAATATTATGAAGGTCCTTTCTGTGGACTACAAAGGTACAAAGTTGTTTCTTTCCAGTGTTGTCTCAGAGCAATGGTTTCTCAGAGTTTGCTTTTCCAGCTAGGTTTTCGTACTCTCTGTTGCATTCACTTTTTGTCCCATCCAGAGGGTGAATACTGTAATGCCAGTTTTATTTTGCCTTGCACAGATTAGGGAGATGAACCCTATGTGTTAGGGACAGGCAGTTTTTCTTCTCTCCTGCAACGTCTTGTGATAAACACAAGGAAGCCAGTTATAAAATCTTCAAGGTTGTCGCAGTGGTGCATCCCTTTGTAGGACATTCTCATTATAATCTGGTGTATATTTAAATTATAAAAATAGGAACAGTAACACTTCTTCCACTCTCTAGCATTAGAGCTGCTCAGAGTTAACACATTCTAATCTGGGTGAATGAAATAAAATAAAAACAGTAGCCTAAAACAAAACTACTGTGGCTAACATATTGTTTTGAGGTTTTGAATGCAGTACATCTCAGGGATTATTCAAATTATTTTCAGAAAACTATTAAAAGCATTTTTAGGGAAGGCAACTGACTGCTTGCCAAAAACAACACCAGTGCTGAGCTGGTCAGCAAGCAATAATGAATTTGAGCTACTGGAGAGATTACCTTCTATAAATTAGGGGTTGCTGGTTTAAGACTGAAATAGCTTTTATTAATAACAACAATGAAATAAATGTTGCTTTTGCATTAGTGCGGTGATAGCAGACAGAACCCCTTTGGCTGGTGGGAATAGCCTTTATTGTAGGAAACCCTTCAAAACCCTGCAAAAATTCCATACAGAACATGGAATATTCACGACTGCCTTAATGATTGACTACTGCAAATATCAGGATCAAGTTAGATGAATTTTTTGGAACTGGTATAGTGATGCTGCCTTCAGACTGTTAGCTTCCATTTCTGGAAATATTTCCATACACCTTTGGAATCCAACCCATTCTTTAATAAACAGGATAGAGAGAAAATATTTTTAAGTTTTGTGGCTAGTTGTCTTCTTCCTCCAGGTCTCTTGATATTGATGGAGCAATGGCCTTTAGTATCTAGAATTGGTAGGGCTGTTTTTTTTTAAATCCAGTTTCCTAATATAATTTTCATATAGATAATGCAGTGTTTCCCTTTCAATGGAAGTCATTCATAATCCAAGAAGAAGGCAAATTTCTACATATAGCTGCAGATAAAGGAGTGCTATTGGTGTCTTGGCATAATGCTACTGTAGCTTATTTAGATCTTTGAATGGTAAAAATAATTGCATTATGCAAAAACAAATGAACAAACAAACAAAAATAAACAGTAGAATAAAATCTGTGTGGAGAATGTAGGATGTATGCTTTTCCTGCCAACTCTAAGACTCCAAAATAAACATTTAACAAATGCTGCCCAGGTTCTATTGTGTTTGCAACTTTCTTGTCACAAAAAGTACAGTTAATTAGGAAAACAAGAACATTTTTCTATGTATACTGATCTGGAGCTCAACATGTTTGGAAGATACAATGTTAGGAAAAACTCTTCTGCTTGAAAACAATAATTAGTTATTCCAAATATCTGGTGGAAGTAGATATAAACCAAGCATCACACTATTTTTTTGGTACAATAAAAAAAACCTGAATTTTGAGATGTCACAGTCAAGCTCACAACAAGGCTGCCATAAGGAGTATGGTCTATCAAAAAACACTCATTTTTAAGAAAATAAAACACCAGGAAGGAACTTCCAACAACTGCAATTCAATGTAGAGCTTAGATCCAAGTTCAAAAACACCTTTCAGCTCATTGTTCTGATTCAACATCCAAATTATAGGTAGTTTGGCTGAAAAACTGAATGTAAGAGAGATGCATGGGCAGAGCCCTAATGTGAAATCATTTATGTATTTAACAGAATTTAAACTTTACAGATGATCAAAAAATATAGACATTTCTTTCATGAAATAAACCACAGGTAGGGCATACATATAAAAAAATAATCAAAGCATAAAAATTAAATTAAATTAAATTTTTTAAAAAAGCAAGCAAAAGAGATACAGGAAGTCCTTTCAGATATACTGTATTGGCTGTTAAGAAACAAAGCTTTGTTATCTTTATTTGATGTTTTCACATGAAACAGCTTTGAGGCTTATTCATATATTTTCTCTTGTTTGCATATAACCAAGATGGTAATGTAACCCTGCCTAACAAGTAGTTTCTCACTTTGTCAACCTTTCTTATTGCCTTAATTCTGTGTGCTAAAGACCTTGGCTCCCTTCTGGGAAATTGTGATACAGGAAAAAAAAAGGCTGGGCAGGTAAGTCAGCAAGGGAGCAGGGTCCACCAGTAAAATAGCCATTTTAGCATGCATTATGTTCCCCATTGGAACCATCCCTGGTTAAAAATTTAGTAGTGAAATTAATCTCTATGACAGACTCTAAAATAGAGGTAGGTGAATTGAGATCAGGCTGACTGGGAATTGCAGTCTGGCATTTTTTCCATGACAGCAAGTTTCCCATCTGATTACAGATAAGTGCTGCCTGGCAAAATTTGGCAATACCAGGCCACATGGCCAAACATGACACTACCTTATACCAGATACCCAGAAAGACTGATAGATTTACATTAGTATGCAACATGACTGTTACCTTTACCAAAAGTAGAAGACCTGGAATATGGAAATAAATAGTTGTATCTGAAGACATAACTTTGGGGTAAGTATAGCATTCAGCATTCAGAAAGGTTGAGATCACTTTCCCCCTTTCCAGAGTCTTCTGAAAGTCTACTGATTCTTGCCATTTATGATGTAGCCTGATCCCCAGTTAAGATTGTTTTAATAATATAATTTTATTAAACTTTATAAAATACCAAAGAAAATAAAAAATTTGGTGAAAGGGGAAAAGGGAGAGAAGTGTAGGATAAAGAAAAAAGAAAACAAATACAATTCTTCAGCGCCCTAGAATGAACATGTTAGTCTGAACTTTTTATACTAACATTTCTATAACAAAAAACAAAACAACACAAATTCCAAAGTCAAAGTTTCATTTTTTTTCTGTCTCAAGCACAAAATCCAGAAGTAGCTTCCAGAATCAAAGATATATTTTCCCCTTTGATTAAAGCAGTTAATTTGGCCATCTCCACTAGTTCCATCAGCTTCTCCAACCATTATTCCATTGTGGGAATTAATATAGCTTACCATTTTTGCGCATAACAAATTCTCCTGCTGTCGATATCACAAAGTTCCATTTTTAAAAAAAAGTCCTTTGTACATTAAACAGTTAAGAATGAAGTTCAACTCCCAGAACCTAAAAGCATGACATATAATGCAGGAGCTTTGCCTGCTTTCAGTGAAACTGTTTTTTAAAAACAGTGTGCTGTGGCTTTTTAAAATGCAGTCATTTTCTAAAAAGAAGCTGATTGCTCTATTAATTTTTAATATAGGTGGGGGTTTCTTGTGTGTGTGTGTTTTTGCGTCAGTCTTGACTACATAAACTACATGAACAAATCTCTGCCAATTTCGTGGCAAGATTTTAGAGGTGGTTTTTCTTCGTGTTCTTCCTAGAGCTGAGAAAGAATGACTAGCCCAAGGCCACCCACCTGGTTGAAGGCAGGATTAGAACTCAGCCTTCAACCAAAAGAGCCAGGGTCTCCTGCTTTTTAGTCTGGTGCCTTAACCACTACACCAGATTAGCTCTTAATGGTCGTTAATCAACTGCTACATAAAAATCTCTTGTTCTTACAAACAGCACTAGAGACTATTCAGAGAAAAATAGCATGTAATCTTGTTTTATTGCTGATTCAACTTATTGAAATAAGTTGAGGAGCCTGCATTGGCAGAAGAGTCCCACTGCAGACATTTGTTTTTTAAAGGGGCAGAATGACTAATGGTGAGGAAGATGTTTATTCTCAGCTAGGAAACATATCTGGAATGCTAATAGAAACAGGTCAATTTACATGTAGTAAAACTTACCAGGCTATCTATATATGCCACTTTAGTAAATTCTTGGGTTTACTTATGCTATTTTTCAGCCATATCACAGAGAATTCACAGTTTTTCTGGACATTTAATGGGCATATTTGGAGATTTGTCTTTTTAAAAAAATATATTGGGCACATTCATCAAAGTATTGTGCCAGTGAAAGAGCCTATCCATTGATCAAAGTGCACCTAGTCTCAACATATTAATTTTTCATGTGGCAAATAGGTAAGAAAAATAGGTTCCCCAAAAGCATTAGTCAGAGATGGTGTTCAAGTTCAAAAGTAGCAAGTACCACCATGAATTCACAATTTTCTTACTCTACTTCACAGAAGGCAATAGGTGTTAAGAAAAAAGTAATTTGACCAAGAAATAAATTGAGATAGGTCACTAAGGCACAACACAGGTCTCCATAAAGACAGGCTAACAATGCTCAGCTTATAAATGCAAACCAAATACTTGACTAATACTATTTAGCACTTAGAAAGACAAAATACATTTCTTAGTCTTCCAAATTGTTACCCATTGTTTATCACTAACTCTTTCTACATTCTTTATCTGAGAATGCTTCACACAAAAATGCAGGGCTGTGTAATAACATTACCCTTGGAATCTATATTCTTGAAAACGAAATTGTAAAGAAATCATTAAGGTATGGGATTTATTTAGTATAGAAGTATCTATAAACACATTGCTATTCATGGGAAATCCAACATGTACCATTAAGATATCATCTTGTAATATATATCCCTAAATAAACCAACTTAATAAAGTTGGAAGGGACCTTGGAGGTCATCTAGTCCAACCTTCTGCTCAGGCAGGAAACCCTATACCGTTTCAGACAAATGGCTGTCCAGTCTCTTCTTAAAAACTTCCAGTGTTGGAGCATTGACAGCTTCTGGAGGCAGGTTGTTCCACTTGTTCTGTCAGAAAATTTCTCCTTAGTTCTAGGTTGCTTCTCTCTTTGATTAGTTTCCATCTGTTGCTTCTTGTCCTGCCTTCAGGTGCTTTGGAGAATAGCTTGACTCCCTCTTATCCTCCTATCAATTTTAAAAAGTTTTTATTTGTGGACCATAGCAAACTATTTAGGGAGGATCCCTTTCATATGCTAATAACCTTATAGATTCTGGATTTCCAAAACTATCCCTTACCAACCAGTTGGCTGTGGAAAGCTGACTAGCATAATGCCCAGACGGGAGAGCCTAGCAGATCCTTTTGCAAATCTTTTCAGTTTGTTGTTGTTCCTCCTAATCTAGAGCTGAAGTTTTTGCTAGGTAAATTGATAGCCTATACTCCAGCTAAATCTAGAACCCATTTTGTTTTTTTTAAAAAAAATGGCAGTACTTTGGTGATTTTGGTCAATCTCAGCAAGCTAAGCAGGATCAGACATGATTACTACTTGGATGGGAATCTGCCAGAAAACCACAGAGCTGGGGGCCACCTTAGGAAGTTGGAAAATCCCTTCAGAATAAATATTTTTCAAACCATTCTAATTGAGGTAACCGAAATGTTCATGGGCTTGCTCAGACTTGGAATAGAAACAGGTGAGATGGGTTTGGGAATCAGAGGAAGATGCTTCTTCCAAGGATTTGGCTCAAAGGCATTAGAAATGGAATCTAAATTGGCAACAGCTGCATTCTTTATTCTGTTGAATATATTTTTAGTGACTTTCACTTTTTCCTTAAAACACCATTTGCCCTAGATTTAAGTCTCTATTAAAAAGGTGATGATGAGTTGCTACTGACGGATCCCGGAAGCACTCACAATTTATTTAAGAGATTGTTTCTTTGTGGCTGTGATGCTTACTTCTAGCCTCAAGTAGCTGGATTCCCATTTAGTATTTATCATTCGTTTAGATTGTGCAATCTCTACATAAAAAGAAAGCACTAAAGTCTAACTACTTGGCAAGTGCTGCAAGGGAAAATTTCATGGTTTAGAGCGTGTGTTTAGTTAAACAGATCTGCAATTGGGCCAGTGAGCAGAGTTTTAAAATCTTCGTCTTACCAATGACTAAAAGCATCTTCCAAAGCTCTTGAAAGCCCTTATTTTGAAATAGCAGTGTTGAACTTAATGCAGTAGAGTAATGCTGCCCCTTGGTGGCCACTTTAATCAAAGACATGCTTGTGAAAAAAAGTTGGCTCAAGCTCTTTTAGAATTTAGAATACTCATTTAATATATATTCAGAAGCATAAGTTAAATGGGGCACTATTAATAACTTACTAACTATATGAAATTAGTTAATTATACTTAACCACATGAACAAAGCCAGTGTGCAACATGCACATAGGAGAAATATCTGGAATGTATGGCATTAATGTGCTACACTTAACACAGACATATGTAAGACATGAAGCCATGCTCAGATTTGTTGAATACTACCTTATTTAATGTCTTGAAATAAGGAGGACTTTTCATCATGATTTTTTTATTTTGGAAAACCCAACATTTCTGAGCAGTTACAAATTGTTCAATTTCTCAAACAGAGATACTGATGTGCAAGGCAAGCAGCATTTTCAGTAGCCACTAGGCCTGAAAAAGATTTGTAACCATACAAGTGACAGTTAAGCATTTAGAAACACCACAGCAGATGGTTCTCCTGTTAAAACTACTGCTGAATTCACAATTCCCATTAATGGCAGCCAAATGAACTACAATTGGGGAAGGGTTGCAGTCCACTGAAAATGTATGCACCGAAACACTGCACATTCCACTCAACAGCATAAAACAGTTTTTGCTATTTTGTTTTACTCAAAACAGACTCAAAGGCGCTTTATTATACGCAAGCAAGAAATGCCCCAGTTTCTCCAGGACTTCCTCTTGTGTTCAAAACAGGAAGAGGAAAATCATGAGCACATGTGCATTAAAGAAATCAAGTTGAGCTGCTATGCAAATGACAAACTAATTGCTAAAGTTAATGTCTTTTACCCATCCAACCACATTTTTGAAAACTTTGTTCCATCTGTTATTGACAGCCAAACTGTAAGAAACACATTGACAGTTTTTGTATACATAATTCACAGATTGACAAAACTTTAATGGAAAAATTGTATGAAAAAATAAAGCAAAACATTATACATTTTTATAAATAGTCTGCTGACTGTGGACATTACATAAAACAGTGATCCAGAAGACTTCTTGAAGTTTAGGTTTGTCCATGTTTTGTTACTTCTGATATTTTGCCTATGAATGTTACAAAAAACAGTTTTCTATGACTTGTATTTGGGTCTTACATTAATGCATTTATTACACAATGTATTTTTGTTAAATATTGTTCTGAGGCATTAGCAACATTGATAGTATGTAATATTTTAGTGTGCCGTTGTTACTAGCATTTTTAATTTACTGGATAATGTCACAGCATTAGTTCATTTAAGGCAGAAGCCCTGCGTTTTAATTCAAATGGTTTCCCCCCCTTGTGGTTCACTTGTATGTTTGCATTGGGTACCTGGTTCAACATATATTACAATAACCTGACATTTCAATGAAACAGAAAACCATTTTCCAATCTTTTATTTAAAAAATATTACTACTGTTATTGGCCAGGCCTGATGGGAACTGGAATTTAAGACAGCTAGAAGCCTGTGAGTTACTTGCTCCCCCACTCCATACATACGAACTAGTGACCTATAGTTTATGAAAGCTTATGCCTTTTAATGAAATTTGTTAGCTTAAAAAAGTGCATCCAGCTTCCAATTTTTTCTCCCAATTATATGGCAGAATATAAAACATTGAATAAAAACAGTAGCATACTGCACAGATAAGCATAATATATACAATGAAAAGGGACGGAGAGCTGGTAATAAGCTAAAACTTAAAAATAAAGGGATATCTTAAGAGATGGATTAGACCTTATTGATGTCTAGTAGCAATGAATTTCAAAATTAGGACTCAAAATATTTTGAATAAAAAAGAATAAAATATTGCTAGTGATGGAAAATAAAATTAGTTTAAATAATGGACAAAAAATACCCATACTTTAGATAGCGAACTTGACATGTATTCAACAATTTTTAAATAAAAGATGAGACTGCAATCCTGTATTTCATTATCTGAACGTGTAACTCAGGTGGACTTAACAGGTGTCCATAAGACTACCTGAAGCTGAAATAAACCCACATATAGTAATTAGTTCCTATCTTTATTTTATCAGAGAAGGACTTATAACAATCTGAAATAGTAATTGACAAAGAGAGAATATGCAATCTACTAGTTTATTAACTAAATGGAATACTAGTCTTTAAAGGTTAATGCTTATTACAATAAATTACTATTCATATCCACGTGCCCTGCAAAATTGGAATTTTTTTCTGTCAAAATAGCATTGTAAATATGCAGTAAATTGATACAATGTAATACATAATACTTCTATATATAAAAATATCTAAAGATGCCAGCATTCTTTTTCTTAGCTTACTAGAAGATAGTTAGAAATAAGTTTCAATGAGTGACATTTACTTTTGGATAAGTAAATGAAATATATCACATTAAGAGTTACTATTTCATCAGAAATGACATCCCTATAATTAAACCAAGTTTAAATAAAGAATAATCTACACTGTTCTTTTTCATAAAAAAAAGCATGAGAATAGAAAATTATATGGTACAAATGAGTATTTATAAAGATTTGTATTCTGAATAGACAAGCAATTGTTTGAAATAATGCACATTTTCAATGCCTGCATGGAGTGGGAGTTTAGAAAAAGTAAAGTCACTTTTTGCTTTCAGATAAGCTTCTCTTCTATAAAAATGTAGAATAGGTAACCTTAAGTGTTACACTTCCATAATACTTTATTTCACTCCCAAATGCTGGGAAATGTTTGGTTCAAATAAGCTTTGCCTCCATTCATGTCTTTTCATAGGCAGTGTTTTGATAGGTGCCTTCAAAGCTGACAGGTCAACTCAAAATTTGAGAGTTTTTCTGTGATTGCTTCATTGCTGTGTAGCTTTTATTTGTTTTGGAAGGTAAGAACCATACTAAAGAAAGATTATGCTATCATAGAGCTATAGGTTTACTGTCATATGTTCTTATGGAGTAGTAGTGCAGATCTGGTTTGATTAACTATTGCCACCAATACTATTTATACAAGTATTTTTTTTTCAAAGTAAAGGTAAGCCTGCTTTGATTATTTTTCTTTCACACATCAGAGCCACACTTTCATCCTTTAGTTAACTTTGGTCGGGACTCCACATTTTTGCTCTCATGTCACACAAGTGTTATCAAGAGCGCTTTCACCAAAATTATCCTGTTGGCACCAATGAATTTTGACCAGAGGTTTACAAAATGCACTAATGGTAAGTTTTTTGCAACAAAGTAATACATTTCTACATAAGATTGTTGTGCGCAAAAATAAAATGTTACAGCTTTGCTCAGATCAGCCAATCTGAAGCTGGGTAAAAATCACATTCTTGAGAATTGTAACACCTATGCTGAATATGTCAGCAAAACTGAAAACACTGCAAAATGTAAGCCTAAGCCTATACCAAATCACCTTTAAAAGAAGGGGAATTCCCTTTAAGGCTAACAGATTGCAACAGTGCTTCCAGGTTAAAAATGAAACATGTCTAACATTTGCAGCAGTGTCACAGTTAAAACTTATCATCACAAGTGCAAAACAAAAAACGCCACAGGGCAAGTGATAGGAATAAGTAGTGCAAATGACATAGTGACACACGGAAACATCAGTCAAGGATACCTCAAGATTTCATCAGTCATCAAGGCAAAGATGTCCTGAGGCAATCAGGTTGATGCCTCATTAAGCTTCTGCAGTGAGCTTTTAGTTACATCAAACATAATTTATCACTATGTTAAACAGTAGCTGAGAATGGATCAACGCTAAATTCTCTGGGAAGGGAATGCAAGAAAGAAGTCGTCATTCCAAATCTACAAAGATATGAGTATTGACTTTCTTGCTTTAATGATAAAGAGCATTAAGCAATTATGCATATTGTCACACAGGTAATCCTCTACACATGACAACTGGGATTCAGAACTTCAGGTCCCAACTACTAAGTGACGCAGTTGTTAAACAAGTCATCACATGCCAGACCTGATTTTACAGCCATTTTTACTGCTATTAAGTGGATCAAGTTGTTTACGTGAACCACGTGGTCATTAAAATGAACCCAGCTTCCTCAATTGACTTTGCCCGTCAGGAGCCAGCTGGGAAGGTTGTGCCACCACAAGACATTGCAACCGACGTAAATATGAAACAGGTGCCAAGCAGGTGAATTGCAATCAAGTGACCGAAGGAGTGGTACAATTGTCGCAATTTTGAGGATGGGCTTTAAGTCACAAACTACCCATAATATCTCACAATTTAGCCCTAATTTATTAGCTTATATAGTCAATTCATAGAATCTTAGGAATTCTATGGAATACGTTGGAAGGTAGCTTGGAGTTTTTATAATCTAACCCCCTCTCCTCCCAGGGCAGGAATCATTTCAAACCTTGAGCATGTCTTCGGAGGTGTCTCCTCCTAGCTTTGTGCCATTTGCAAATTTGTTAAGTTTCCCTTGCATCCTTTTCTCTAAGTAATTTATAAAAATGTTGAAGAATTCTGGGCCCAAGACAGAACCCTGAGATATCCCATTATATATTTGCCTCTATATAGACATATTTCACAATTTAACTTCTCTGAGATCCAAAGTTTATAGCTTCATCTGTCAATCTTCTAATGTCAAATAACAATAGAATTTGGCCAATTCCTCACTGTACAATAAGATGCTTTGTTTTAATTACAATTTTTAACACAAGTCAGCTATTGGTAATAGTCAGTTATCCAGCTCACCAAAAAGAACAACAGAGTGCACTATATATATATATTGTCTTATGAAAGAAGAATGATTTCCCCTTTCCTAAAAAGCATACTATTTTCCAAGAGTGGCAGTCTAACTTCTGCTTCAAAGATCTGTGATTTTTATGAATCTCACCCTTCATTTACAGTTTTGCAGATTCTTCATATAATAAGATAGAAAAGCAGCTGCCACAAGTGAAAGATTTTTTCATATACTGTAGTAAAAAAGGCATAAAATGCATATTTATTATTACTGCTTTTCTAGTCCTAAGGAGGAAGAATCAGAAGTTTGCTCTGAAGTTAAGATGACTTTTTTCTTTTTGACATAGGAACATCATTTGCTTCCCTTTAAGGAGCCAAATAATTTAAACCAAGCTTGGTTTTCATAATAACATAACAATCAAAATTGGACAATAGGCTATTATGTTCCATCTGTACTACGAGGCTGAAAACCCTCTCTTCGGAGACTGGTTAAGTCCAGACGTGTTAAAACTTCACAGCGTACCAAGAGAATATCATCTTTTATGTATGTTCTTTGTTTTAGGGCTTGCAACTGCATAAAAGTCACATATCCAAAGCCCTTTGGATTACGATGGGCCATAGGACGTTGGAAGGCTAGCAACTCAGGCTTGGTATCCATTACTTCTTCATGGTTATGCCTTGGAGATCCTTCAGACTGATCCAAAATTGATAGACGTATGGTGCCTTGGAAAGGCCAAGGGAGATGACTGTCATAGTCGCCTTGCATGGTGTGAACAAAAAGAGAAATGTAGTTAGCACAACGCTGAGCGCTTGGTAACTGGATATGCAGACGCAAGCAAAGTTTATATCCTGGTTTCCCAGTGTAGAAACCTGGACTATGGATCACAACAGGTCTTTCTTCCTCCTGAGCTTTCAGGTACGCACTGAAATTTTCAATTTTCCACAGGAAAATACCATTACATTGTTGGGCTTCAGTGTCAGCAATTTTTTCCTCTAGCGTTCGGATGGTGCGTTTGAGATCTCCCATCTGGTTCTGTTGTGTCTCCATTTTTGCAATGAGTTCTCTAATTTGGTGATCTTGTCTTACCAAGCGACCTTCCAGTTGCTGAATAGTCTCCTTGAAGTTCTGGACCTCTGGGCTACACTCACATGAGGGTGGCATGCCTTGAGAGAAGAGTGATGGGTCAAAGGGTAAAGTTCCAGAAAAATTCATGGAAGTTGGAGTAGTAACGCTGACACTCCGAAGAGTGTGAGCCATCATTCTCATATGAACCTGAGTAAATTCCTGCATGTGGCATGCCAAAGCATTTCTCTGCATCTGCAATTAGACAAAAGTGAATACAACTCTATTTCTTTTGAGTAAAATCAAGGACTGAGTCTTAATGGAGAAGGGAAAATACTGCATTAAAAAAGAAGTAGCTTTATTGTTTAATATTAGCTGAAACAAACAAGGATAAACTGAACAGAACTGAACTATTAATATTGTAGAAATTTCAAATGCTCAGAAGCAGATCAAGGTCTATGCAAATCCTTAGATGTAAAACAAAATATTTTAGCTACTTAGAATAGCATCATTATTACTAATCATTAATGTAATATTTGAACTATGTCATATTGTACAGTAAACGGTATTTTTAGAGCTTGTTTTAAAATTTTATATTTTACAAGAATGTAACTCATCACATACTAAAAATAACTTTCTAACATTAATGATTGGGCAAATAGATATGAAAATATGAAGTCTGAAAGGAATATTTTTTTGATTTAAGTATAGGAAGAACATAATCAGTGTATAATCTTTTCCCTATAAATGTTTTTTTTTAAAATAAACATTTGAATAAACATTCTCATATGAAAATATAAAGATTACAAAACAGCAGCTTAAGATGAGAAGCTGAAAAACATTTATGCAATTTAAAAAATCTGCAAAATTATAAAAATATACTGAAATCTTTTATTTTCATTTTTACAGATCTACATTCTTATTTTTTTTATAATTAAAGCAAGAAATATTTTGCTTAATTATGAAAATATTTTTCTGCTGTTACTCTTTTTTCTTTAAAAAGTCATGGTACCGAGATATTCTACAGAATTCATTTACCAAATTTTTCCAGAACTTATTAATTAATCTCCATTTTAGAATAATTACCAAATTCCACTCCAATAAATTAGTAAATTGAGATTACACACACACACGCAAGTGCGTGCATGCACACACACACATACACACACACACACACAGAGAGAGAGAGAGAGAGAGAGAGATTGAAGATATATATTTTACAAAGATACATCATTTGTTATATATGTCTTTTTATTTGGCTTTATTTTTACATTAGTATATACTTTAACCTTGGAATAAGTTAAATTTCAACCAGAAGCCCTACAGAATGTGTTGTGCTACAATTCCTAATCAGCAATGACTAGTTGGAATCCTGGTTATAATTTTGGATGTTATAGTCTAATGTTATTTGGAAGTTTCCCAGCTGGAGAAAGTCATATAAAGCCGGAACGACAAGCTTGTTCTTCTGAAATAAATATGAGATTTAAATTCTATATATGTTATCCAACATTCAGTAGCTCAAGGTATTTCACAGCATGACTGAAAAACTCCTTTCCCTCCCTCCCACATGGAATCTACTCCATCCTGCAAATTTTATCTACAATGAATTATTACATGAGAAGAAATTAATAATTCAGAACAAAAAACTACCATATTGGTTGGAAAGAAACTAAAAAACCCGAGCAAACAGTACTCGGACCTCCCACTAAATGAAAGCAAATTACTTTCACATTAGCAATTACAGAGTTACCTCATTCCATGGAAGAATCAAAATAAATTCTGAACTGATTTTCTGGGAAGACAGACTTTTTCTACCCTAGAGGCTGGATTGAAAAATGGACTACATTTTGGCCATCATATATACCTGAATAAACAAAGACATTTTTCCCCCTCCAAGGCTCTATGTCAGCCCAGCCCCAGCCTTCTTCCTCCTCTGCTGATGAGGTATGCCTAGTCCTATGCAAGGCAGCTGATTGTCGTGCCATGACTTCTTCCCAAGACTATGTGTTGTCCTCCAAATTGTGCAATGTTTCTCATGATGCTTCTGAGGCCTCCCAAAAGCTTGTAAGAAGCCCTTATGCAAGCCTCCAAATCGCACACTGCCTTATCACAATGCTTCTGAGGCCTTCCAAAGCATTGCAAAAAGGCAGTGTGCGATCTGGAGAAGCAAGCATGTGGCCTCAGGAAGAAGGCCTGATGCGGCCAGGAGGTGCCACATATAGGGCGAAGCCGGATGCACTTTATCAGCAGCAGGAAGAATATAACAGAGAAGTTCAGCCTGGGAATAGCAGGGTCTGCAGAGCTCAGGGAGTAGAGGGGCTAGGGGGCTGTCCCGGGGCAGCTGGCCATGATACTTGAGGTGGCTCTCGGTAGCAGTAGTATCACCACTGGCATTGGGGTGGAAGTTGAGGCCCAAAGTTGGTGGTGGCTGACTGAGACTTCTGAAGGCCTTGAGCTTCTAATTCAGCCCTAGCACTGCCACCGAGGAGTGCCACTGCGCAGAGCAGTCAAAAGAGCACAAATGGGAGGAGATAGGTGGGTATAGTGGAGTTGAGGCACCCCTGAGGTCATAATTGTTGTGGACTGTCAAGCTTCTAAAGTTGGATCATATGACCATGGGGGTGCTGCAACAGCTGTAACTTCAGAACCGGATGAAGTACCATTTGTTCAGTATCACCATAACTTTGAAAGGTCATTGAACAAATGGTTGTTAAACAGGCACTACTGTAGCTGTAGAAAGATATCATATTGAAATTCTCTTAGTTCTCTGGGAAAAAAAATGAGAGACTTGCCTTCCCAAATGCAAAATGTGTAGCCATTGTTAGGTTTCAGGTTTAAGCAAAAAAGAAAAACATTAGTCAACTGAAAACTTCCTAGTTTACATGATAATTGGGATGAATCTATAAGTAAACAGACTAGATTTGAACAACTTGTTCACGTCTCTATTTAGTAAGCAAAGATCTTGTCCAAACTTTTTCATGATATCACAGAGGTTCTAAAGCATTTCAAGTGCTGTCAATAATGTTCCCAACCTTGAAATGTTTAAATCTTCTCTATCTACTTGCACACATGTATATTAAATTTCTAGGACTCAGTAGTGCCTTTAAATTCATGAGCATTCTGTTCATTAAAATATAAGGTGAAGGTTTCCCCTGTCTGATTGTGTCCAGCTCTAGGGGGTGGTGCTCATCTTGTTTCTTAGCTGAGGGAGCCAGCATTGTCCCAAGACATTTCTGTGGTCATGTGGCCAGATGGCTATATGCCAAGGAACATGGAATGCTGTTATCTTCCCACTGAAGTGGTACTTATTTATCTACTTGCATTTGCTTGCTTTTGAACTGCTAGGTCAGGGGTAAGCAACCTTGGCTCTTTTATGACTCGTGGACTTAAACTCCCAGAATTCCTGAGCCAGCATGGCTGGCTCAGGAATTCTGGGAATTGAAGTCCACGAGTCACAAAAGAGTCAAGGTTGCCTACCACTGTGCTAGGTGAACAGGAGCTGGAACAAGTAATTGGAGCTCACCCCATCATCCTGTGCTCGGGTCTCGAACTGGGCTGTCAGCTTTCCAGTTGACAAACTCAGCATCTTTAATCACTGAGCCATCATGCCCTCCCCATTAATATATATGATGGGCAATGTTTTCTATATTACATTAATTTATTAAAAAAAAACTTCTTTGGGTGCTGTTATTAAAACATGTAAACTTTAACAAAGTAACAAACTTTTGTCATATAAATACTGAAGTTGCTTCCCTAAATTTTCTTTGTCTCAGGGCTAACCAAACAATCAAAGTGAGTTCATTCTTTATACATTTTACATTAATTATATTATCTGACAAATATTTTTCTAAGGTCAACAAATATATGCATGTATAAAATTAATTTAAATTACCTTTTCTAGACATCCAAATGCACTATAGGTACATGGTACTGGAGCAGTAGGGCAGTCATTATCATAATGGTTAGGCAGCTATAAAAAAAAAAAAGAATGATCTGTAATTTCCAGAAATCCTACACTAAAAAGTAAATATGTGTCATTATACCATTTATTAAATAATATTACTTTCTAGTGAGAAAAGTTGGAAATTCATAGCAAATATGACATCTTTTATTTGTCTAAATTTTTATGCTCAGATTCAGATCATTTTCCAGGTGTCAAATCAAATAACAATTAAAAAGCAGTGCCATTAATACCGTAAAGATCAGTAGCATTATACTCCACTGAAATTGCATTATATTAATTGCAATACTTCTAGATGGTATAGGCAAAGGTTTAAATAAATAATTCTGTATTTTCCTTTTGGATGACAAGACCTGATTAGCCAAGTTTTGATAAAACTGATAAGCTTTGCAAACATCTTAAAATGAATCCTAGGATTATCTATCCTATTTTACGTTGCCTACAATATGAGTTGTACATTAAAAAAATGATTCAATTTCTATTCAATTTAGCTGCCAGATTTGTTACTGTAAAGTAATGTAAAACAAAACTTTCAAAGTGTAGAAAATTGCATTCATAAAAAGTTAATTCTGCAATGAAAAGAAAGCTTAGACAAATATTTTAGATTACAAACCTTACACCTTATACTAAGCAGATAATATCTACAGAAAGAATACTTTAGAGTGACTTTCACAAATTGCTTTTCCCAGGAAAGCCATCTCTGTGGCCGCTCTTAAATTTTTACAAAAAATTATATGTACACCATTTATACCATCAATATTGTAGTATTATTAATCTTTTCAGACATTAGATCTTACCTTGATCTGACTCTATCTCAAAATATCTGTATTACCAAATTTAAGCTTTGTTTTTCCTTACCAGTTTATTATTATGTTTATAACAAGCAAATATATTGTTTATTTGTAACTATCACATTAGGATTTTTTTTAAAAAAAGTTGTCACTTCCTATTTTACAGTGTTCCCCACTTTCAAAATCTCTCCTCTACTATAACTTAAAAATGTCAAAAACATTAAACTAAAAATCAAGGTAAAAGGACAAATAAAACATATTATAAACAATAGAAAAAAAATAAAACACTAAGGAAAATAACTAAGCATCAAACTTTTTAGTAAAGTCATTTTTAGCAATTTAATTTAGTTGATATTTTGAGTCAGGTCAAGGTAAGATCTAATGTCTGAAAAGATTAATAATACTGCAATATTGATGGTATAAATGGTGTACATATAATTTGTTGTAAAAATTTAAGCGAGGCCACAGAGATGGCCTTCCTGGGAAATGCATTTTGTGAAAGTCACTCTAAAGTATTCTTTCTGTAGATATTATCTGCTTAGTATAAGGTGAAGCTTTCAGAGATATTTGTGCCTATACAGACATTAAAAAAGGGCTTTTGAATATAATTATAATATAGATCTAAAACTAAATTGCTCAATAAGAAAATCCTTTGATGGATAAAAACACAAGATAATGTTCCTCCCTAGCATTTAACTCTATGTAACAGTTCACACTATCCTTTTATGTCTCATAATAATAATGATTGTCAGAGTTGTAACTTATCAATTTGTTTATTATACTTTGAGCAAAGTAATAAATAAAAAGCAAACAAAACATGTCCTTTTACCTGTTCTCTGATTAGCATTGTATTACAATATTCGCAGAAGACATTTGCCAAAAGGCATATTTCGTCATGAACCTTTATTTTAGTGGAAAAAAAAAAGAAAAAGAAAATTAGTTGTCATGGAAAGGGAAATGATACATAATTAGGACTATTAGATGGTTTACAATCTAGGATACAGCTTCTCTCTGTCACAATTTCAGAAGATTGTCTGGCTGCATGAGAGAAGGTTGTCTGCCTTTCTCTCGGAATAATAATTTTGAATTAATAGCGGGTACCCACTCTGATCTAATCAGAGGGATTGGGAGCATTTTATAAAGCCATGCTTCAAGGGCAGAACTATTATCCTTTTTCTCAACTCATGTATGTAGGCAGGTACACTTAAATGTTATCCATGGAAGTTGAAAACCCCCACAGAAATAGAAACTGTGGTTATTGAAGCACTGATGTGAAAACATGTGAATTATTATTAGAATGGTGTGGAGATTTGTTATCATAATGAACACCATGAGAACAAGAGTGTGGTTTCCCTTGGTGTAGCTCATGTCAATGCTGCTAGGTAAGGCTCTCACACTTTTTTCTCTACTGCCATGGTTGTGTATAGCTGCGTTGAGACATTTGACAAAAAAATTAACACTTCTATAGTGTTATCCATAGTGAGTATACTTTATGTGCAATTATTACACAGGTAGTCCTTGATTTATAGCCATAATGAAGCCTGCCCATTACAATGGTAAGTTGTGATGACCATAAAGTGGGTCACCCATATCACATTTTTTGCCATGATCATTAAGCTAAACTGGCAGTCGCTGAGTACACCAATTGCAAAGCAAACCCAGGATTCACAATGGTCTATTTTTGCTGAAAACAAAAAATGCCAGTTTTCAGTAAAAACATCATAAAATATGGTCACACAGTTATAAATGCAAGCCTGTTGCTGAACCCCTGATATGTGGCAAGGCCCTTCTATCAGAACTTCAGAACCAGGTTGTAAGTAGCTCTAGGGAGGTCTGCTGTAACTTTGAATGGTCACTAAGCGACTGGTTGAAAGTCAAGGACTACCTTTATAATTATTTCAAAAGTAAGTAGTAAAACAAATATTTTGTTCAAATCGTATAGGACATGATTGAACAGAAGGAAAAAAAGCTGTATAACACCTTCTGCTCTGACACCTATAAATACTAGTCTACATCCAATATTCTTTAGATCAGGGGTCCCCACCGTGTCACACGAGTGGCTAGCCAGTGCACATGTGATTGTGGGCGCACACAGCCCCACTTGCGCAAGCGTTGCCGTGAGCATCACAGGCACTGGCGGCCCCTCGCGTTTGTGGCCCCACCTGTGCGAGTGGTACTGCAAATGCCTGTGACGATGCTCACGCAAGTGTCACTACAAGTGATTGCAGCCCCTCGTGAGTGTTGTCACGGGTGTTTGCAACCCCATTCATTTGAGGAATGGGTATTTGCACGTGTGAATGTACATATTCACCCCACACACAAAACCATCCCTTCTTTCCCCCCTCCCCAGGCCGCCAACCCCGAAAGGTTGGGGAACTCTGATCTAAACAGAGTTTTCATTGTTCTCTAAATCAAGATAATGAACAGGCAGAACTGGAGAAGGAACAATCATTTCCACAGAAAGATGTGATTACCTCAGAGGACTGAGGAATAAAACACTCCATTTTATGGAGTATACCATTTTATATGAGACAACAGAAAGCAACTTGGAAATAATCAATGCATTATTAAAATAAGTTTATTAAATTAGTATAAATATATAACAGTTCTATTTTGCATTATACCTTTTTTTCTTCGTAAGGCATACACATGGCACAATTTGGACAGGCAATTTGCCGTCGTAGACATTCTAGCCTAATATGTTCTTGCAACTGGTTCTTCTGGAAAATCCCTTGACACAGAGAACATTTTTCTGATGCAAATCCACAGTGTATCTGATGGTCCTGGGAAAAAGCCATTAGAAGAACAGGGATCAAAAACAAAACAAAACTGTTGATTTTGTTACATAATTCCTGAAAATACAAAGTTTGACCCTAATTGTAATATTAGCAGAAACATTATGGCAACTATAGCTTTAACAACCATACAAGTAAAGATATACAAATGGTTTCATATGGTTTTCTCAATGGTGTTATAGAAATATTGTGATACTTAGTGACCCACAATCTATTTTTTTCATTTAAAAGCAACCTATATTACAAAATCAATGGTAAACGTAAATATAACAAATATTACTGTTGCAGTAGAAGGAAAAACTTGTGAGTGAGCAGCTGAAATCCACCTATGAAGTACTCGTAAGGGCATGTTGTTCAGAAGACTCTTAATGTTATTACAGGTAGTTCTTAGTTGCCAACTTCTTTGCTGGCTTCTGATCAGCAAAGTTAATAGAGAAGTCAGCAGGAAATTGAAAAGGGCAGCCGTGAGGTCCTCACCCACAGTGATTTGGGAGTGCCAGAATTGTCGCTAAACAGTACAATTTTGTGACACTGCACTTTACGACTGTCACTTAGTGATGGCAATTCCAGCCCAATTAATACTATAACTGAGGACTATCTGTAACTTATTCAAACATAACAAATTTAGCCCCAGTTTCAAGGAAAGAATCATAATTACCTTACTTCCTTTTATCCATTTTTTCAAGAGTTGTTGCTTTGCATATCTTAAGTATATCTTTATATAAGTCCTAAATATACTGATCTGAATAGTATAGAATTAAACCTTAGTTCTTAAACAAAATACACATTAAAACTTACCTCTAAGTGCCTTAGCTCCATCTTTTGACTGCAGCCTTTGTTGGGACATTTCACTGTCAGTGAGAGGATTTCACGTTTTGCAAAATTATCAGGGAAGAGTTGATTTTCTAGTAAGATTTCATTGTCTATTGGACATTTATGACCTGCATCTCTGTCAAAAAGAAACAATATGTACTGTATGTATATATCTATGCATCTCTGCATGTATGTATGTCTGTATTAATACCAAGTACTGTGCATTTGGCTACAATGTGGTTCTTCACATTTCTGCAAACAATCAGCTTTGGTTCCAAAAGTGTCTCACATGAACTGGAAGACATTTTTATTCCTGCGTGATTGCTCCTCCTCACACGGTCAGACTTTTAGAGAGGCTGATGTCGTGGAAAATGTGGAGTAGCGTCTAATTAACTTTATGGAATCGTTACCACCCTCATCTCTAACGTCGACCCTTCTCTGAGTTCCTTTTCATTATAAGATCTAAAAAAAGAAAAACGAACGTAAATAGTGTGTGTGTGTGTGTGTCTCTCTCTCTCTCTCTCTCTCTCTCTGAGACAGACAGACAGACAGACAGACAGACAGACAGACAGACAGACAGACAGTGTATATGTATGGCTAACACAAGATATAAACATAATCATTTCATATATTTATTACATGCAATGTGGTGTTTTTATTTCTTAGACAATATACCTGTTCCATTCCCATTTTTAAAAATATTTGAAACAGAACATATAAAAGAAGAGCAGAATCCAGTGGAGAAACAGGAACTTGTGGTTTGATGCTGACAGAGAGTTCCCGGATATGCTCATATGTCTAAGGCCTGAACTATTTAAGTCAGAATTTAACATATTGACCTTCCAATGCTAAATGGATAGATATATGTATATGTGAGATTCACAGTGCTATGCTATGATTTTAAATAGATTGTAAACAATTAAAATATAACAACAACAAAAGACTTTAAATTTTTTAGACATTTGTCTAATAAATTCAGACATGATGAAAATCAAGAAGTGATTATTTGAGGAAGGGAAAAGGGAAGCTTACATTTAAAACTTAGTCAGCATTATAGATGTTGAACCTCATGAGAAGGTTGTCAGAATGATTTTATTTTTCTCCGTGGAATAAAGCTAAGACCCATGATTCTAGTACTAAAATAATGGGAAAAAGTATTGAGAACTTGAGTTCCTACAATCAATCCATCAGTAAATTATTCCGCAATACTGTATTTTACTTATTGATATTTATCACAGCTCTCTAACAGTAACAAAGGATTACCGTACTTTATGTCAACATACCAGTTTAAAATAAATCAACCAACAAGTCAATCATACACAGAAAACACAAACTATGTCATGAAAGACCACAATTAACTGGTAAAGACAATTCTGACCTTGCAACGATTTGTTAAATTATAAATAATTTTGGAAATGGATAAGAGAAAAAAGTCTTAAAAGTAGATTGTATGGATTTCTCTCAGATGATTTTTTCCCCTCAGTATCATTCATTTCATTCACAAGAAATCCTAGCTTTAAATTTTTGAAGGCTGCACAAGAAACCTGATGTAGCAATTAATGGACACTGCTAGGAGACTGAACCTGGGGCACAACTAAATTTCAACAAACTCACTGTGTTACCTTATGGATTTGACAATGCAAGCTTTGCAAAAACGATGTCCACACGGCGTCTGTACTGCTTCCCGTAGAGCCATTAAACAGATAGGGCACTCATATTTACTTTCCAGTGGTGGGTCAAACTCCACATCATAGCCTTGGGCTTCCTCCATGAAAGAGTTTGAAAGTGTCCCACCAGTACCATTGCTGATAGGGGCAGTGAAGCTTTCCTCCTTGGTCCCAGCACTGCAAGCACTGGCCATGGCTGCACAGCAGTCAGTCTCTTGATCATTGATTTCAAAACTTGTGTTACTATGTAGTAGACTCATACTAATTTAAAAGGCGGCAGGATACCTACAGGCACAAAAAAAAAAAGAACAACTTGTCATACGTATATAGATATTTATCACATTATTCCCTTTTGGAATATTAGGAAAAGTGCAATTTTACACAAAGTGCTAGACAAGAGCAAAAGATTGTGGAAACAAAAGGGAAGGGAGGATGGAAACTAAAGACTGTTTTTATAGTGATAATATTCTATACTCCATTTCTAATGTTTCTAATGTGTTTAATCATAATTTTATACATACCTTTATACAATGATTTATTGCCTGTTTATTTTTGGGAAGCCTTACCAATTGCATCCAATCACAACTATATTTCTACTTAATCTATTCTTCCTTCCTTCTGTTCTTATTTTTTTCTATAATTTAATCCTTATTTACCTCAATATGAGCAAACCTCTTTAACTTATTTAATACTAATCATTTACTTTGGACCAAATGGTTACTGTAATGCTAAAGATATAATGTCCCAAATCAATGTACAACTCAACAAATGTACTTCCTAATAGTTCAATAGTATCCCTTCTCCCATTTGGTTTCACAATCACAAACAGGTACTGTGACTGAAGTTTTATTATATTTTTATCATCCATCCATCCATTTATCATCTATGCCTGCCTGTCTAAAATATAAATTGCTATTACCATGTTATCAAAAAAACCCAAAGAAATCCCTTATATTTATGTGATTGGATTATGAGAGTAAAGATATATCGTTCTACTTTGATAGAACAAAGAAATGTGCTAGATCCATAGCTATTCAAGGAATTTGTATTATGTTTGTTGCAAGCTACAAGAATGCAATATCCTATCTAATGGAAGTTTCTATTCAGGTATAATATGTTTAATTTGAAGTTTAACAATAAAATTTTGTCCATCTGAAGGAATCTTCAATTTGGCAGAATTCCCGTTCGTTCAGAATTTTTAACAAAGAAAGTAGCTACACGCTTCACAAAACTGTTTCCTAGACATTGGACATTTTGCCAGTTAAACATTTAAAGCAGAATGGAGCTGTGAACAGCCCAGGGAAAGAACATGCTTAAGCTCTACTTATACTGCCTTAATTCAAGAATTTGTGCCTGGCCAAGACTTGGTAGCAAGGATTTCTCTCTTACAGATTTCAGGGCAACTTTTAAAAAATCCTCTGTATACCAATAATCCTTCCATTGACGCAGCAACAATAGAGTACAGCAGGAGTCCCCAACCCCTGTCTCTCTTCTAGAAAACTTCTATTAACAAAAATATGATTAATTTTGAAATGGCAGGTGTCAAATATAAGAGAAATATAATGGAATATTGAAAGTACAAGTTGCAGTTCAAGATGGCATTAAATGTGCAATCCGTTCAATTCTTTGCTTTAACTATTTTTTAAAAACAGGATTCAAGAATGGATTCAAGAATGTGTTAAATGCACAATGCTCAGCTGCAGCCAAAGTATCTCATCCTCCAGGAATGGGAGCTATGTTCCTTTCCCTGTTTTCATTCTGTCCTTTTCTTACAAAGTAACCAAAGTCAAAGACCTAATCTCTGTTTGTTGAGCAGTATCAGCAACAGACGGTACCAGAACAACCGGTAAATTAGCAGGGATAGTATAGATAATGAAGTCATTAATGCTTTTTTTTTTGGCAGCCAACAGCTTCCCTAGTGAAATTTCTTGCCTTCCAAATAAACCTGGGTTTTTGTGAAAGATGATGTCAAATACTTCTGATCTTAAGTGACATATTTATAATTTTACATTAATTTGTTTGGTACAATTTACGGTATCATGTGAAACCCTATACATTCAATGAATATGGTGAATTGAATTGGACATACGAAAGGAAGACGGAAAATGGAAAGACACGTTCAACTCCTATAATGACCACATATTATTTCTCATATGATTACTAAAAATTTGAGAATCGAAAGTATTCTGATTGCATAGCTGTATAGATTTCTTAAGCTGCAAAACATAATTCTGTAAATTACACGACAGCTTGATTTGTTTATTCCCTTATTGGGAGAATAAGGTGCAGTGGTTAGAATGCAGTATTGCAGATTAACTCTGCCCACAGCCAGGAGTTCAACCCTGCCAACTGCCCATAGTTCGATTCTGACCGGCTCAAGGTTGACTCAGCCTTCCAAGGTCAGTAAAATGAGAACCCAGATTGTTGGGAGCTGACTCTGTAAATCACTTAGAGAGGGCTGTAAAATCACTGTGAAGCAGTGTACAAGTTTTAAGTGCTAGTGCTATTATTGGTAATAATGAAAATAAGTTTATGTATTGTGACATAGTGATGAAGAAAACATGTATGCCTTTGTATTTTATCATACGGTATATAAAATTAAATTTCACAAACAATACAAAAATGCACACAGGATATTGCATCTTCTTTTTTATAACTTATGGATAACAGTGATTTTAAATAGCTTTACCTTTCTTTGATAATTTATTTTGCCAATGATTTTATGCCTCTTGAAAACCCTAAAATTGTTCTCATTGCAGTGTTTAATTTAACAATTTAATAGTTATTTTTAATAATTATGCTTTACTTCTTTATGATGTAAAATATTGAAAACGATGATATATAGCTTTATGTTCTTTAAAATCATGAAAGTTTGAATTGGTTGCTTAATGTGAACAAACGCTATAAAACTATTTGCTCATTACTATCTAAATATGTATTTAGTTCTTCTGAATTACTTTCCACAGAATAAATTATTTCCTATTATAAAAGTATGTTTCAGGAGTTATTAATGCACACTATATCCAAAACCAGGCAATGGAAGTAAAACAGTTTAAAAATCCTTATTTTATTTTTTTTTTAAAAAGGGATGTTGTGAAATTATTTGCATTGTTAGCAACAAAGTAGTGAAGCTATTCTACAGGAACAGACTAGAAGAGCAACATATCTCACAACTGAAGAATTCTTTAAATACAGAGACTATTTTGAAAATATAAATTTCCTTATCTCTGTATATCAATTAGGAAATAGTAACAGAAAAAGTTACTATGCATATTGCCTGTAGAATTATACAGTCAGCCTATTCTGTCTCCTGCTTTTGCCTTTATCAATTTAAAAGGCTTCATATAATAAAACTAAAAAATATTTTAAAGGTGACCACTAGGAATCAACTTGAAAATACATACATATAAATATACATATAGACCTTACTTAATGACTGCCCTGTTTAGCATCTGTTTGAAATTTTCAGTGCTGAAAAAGTAACTTTATGATCAATCCTTTCATTTACCACCATTACAGTGACCCCAGTCATGTGATCCCCATTTGTGTACTTCACAACTAGTTTTTCCAACAGGCAGAGTTTATGGGGATGTTGGCAGTAAAACTGCAACTTGCAGTCATGTGATATCTCACTTAAAGCCCATGGGTGATTTGCTTAACCATCTCAATAGAACTGAGGTTGTAAGGCCATCATGGGCTTGTGGTATTTTGCTTAGCAGTGGGAATTCTTGGTTCCAATTGTGGTTGCCAAGGTATATGTAAAATAAGCAATAACCAAAAAAATATCCAGGACACTTAGCATTAAAGCATATTATTTCCATGCACCTTTTCAATACAATAATATTGCTAATTTTGAAGTACATATTGCTTCACAACAGCAACAGCTTGCTAGTTGAGATTATGAAGAGAGAAGATTGTCATATCTATAAAAAATAAACAGCAATAAACATTTGGTCTACAACTACACTTTCAGTTATGCAGCTGCATGCAACTATTTTTATTCATGGAAGTTACCAAAATAGGAAAATTTGTTTTTCTTATTAATTCTATGTAGTTTTTTTTCTATGAAAATAGAAATGTCACATTCTTGCACCCACTTTATTTTCTCTTTAGGAATGCTAATTTTCTCATAAAACACAACTTCTGAGCTTCATTTACCTCATTTTTTCCTCCTTTTACCCACCATTTTTGTTTATTAGGATTAAATGTGCCTGTCCTAGAAGTCCTTCTCTGTTTTTCAGTCAAAACTACTTCCCAGAAGAGGTGCTGAACTAGAAATTGGTAAGTGGAAGCCAGCTGGATCATTTAGGGCCAGACATTCTCTCTCAACCCAGCCCATTCCCACAGGGTGGTGGTTGTAGGAAAAGCAAGAGAATTTATGCATACTGCCTTGAGTTGTATAAAATAAGCCCAAATTAATAAATATATGAAAACTGAAATTTTGATTTTTCAGAAGTTTGTATTTTCCTTCCTCTTTTTAAAATGCTGTTTTGAGGTATGCTTTCTGATCATAAATGAAGGCCAAGAAAGCAATTATGTGAAAGGAAATTAATTACTTTTTATAGTGCTTAATATATACTGGTATACTAATTTGTGAGGGGAATACATATCTAAATATTATATTTGCTGCTTAACTTAACAGTATGGTTAATGTGAGTTACTGGTGAGAATATATACTCAGGGACACTTTATTTCTAATAATCTGTCATTAATGACTGACTTTGGCAAAACTTCAGAACTACATGGCAACCTGGATTTGAAGAGAAAAAACAAACAGTTGAATTACATTTAATAGCAACTGTTTCAAAAAGCGGTATCTTTTTCTGATTGTTGTGCCATTCAAGGAAAAGTCAAATTTACTTTAACAAGGCACCAACAGGTATAACCTGTCTGCCTTTGAAAACTCCATATTGGGTTTCCCTATTAAATCCATATTGCTGCATAGCCCTTTCTCTGCCTTTGTATACCATAGGATAAATGAACTTCAAATAACATGAGTGAAATGTAATGTAATCTTTCTCCTATCATGCTCACTACTTTTGTCATTTCAGACAGCTACTTTTGTCATCTAAGACATTTGCTTGAAGATGGATTTAAGAGATTGCTTACTATTTGTAATTTATCTGAGTTTGGATTTTGTTGGTCTCATTACTATTATATTATGTATTAAACTACAGACAAGCTAATAGATTCTCAAACCTATTAAAAAGCCATACTATTTCAACTCTTATCTTCAATTCCAAAATAGTGAAAAAATAGTGTATGGAATTAGGTTATAGGATCCTCAGTGTACACAATACTGGAAAGTCATTTAATCCAGTTTCAGTTTCCGTTTAGAATTGTTGCCAATTAAGGAAAGCCCATTTGTATTAAAAAGGAAAACAGAACGGGTTGCATAAGTTCCAATTTCTATTTCTGATAAACAAACACAGAGCAATTTCAAGAATTCACCTCTTGATCCATTAGGTTTATGATATTAATGTGATTATATCAATATGATTTTGGCATGTGTTTTGCTTTAATTTCAACACTGAAAAATGTATACCAACAAATTCCTTTGTTAATACAAACTGTGGAAAAAGGAACAAAGTATCTCATTGTCACACTTATTTAAACATGAACAATGCATGGAACATATCTGTCATCATTGCGGTATCTGATCCTAGAAGTTCAAAAAAGCTGCTTTTGTAATTAATCTACTTTAAGTACTTGAGGAAATATTTCAGACATGTCAAACACAAGGCCCGGAGGCCAGATGCAGCCCGCAAAGTGGTTTCATGTGGCCCGCAAAGCCATCCTGGAAACAGTGAGGGAACGGTCCCCACTGCCTTGGCCCTGGCCAGCCAGGAGCCAATGTACAATTTTGTGGCGCCATCTATGCTGAAACGCATTCAGTCTTAGTTCCACAAGGCCGTCTAGAAACACCGAGGAACTAGCCCCTGAGGTGTCGGCCCCACCCCCTGGGTGCATGCTGGGGAGGTGTCACCCTTTGTGAGGAATGAAGAAATGGACCATGCCTTGGCGCTTGCCCCAGTTCCACCCCCTTCTGCCAGAGAACCTCAGATCTGTCCCACTCCTGCCCAGGCCCCCACAGGTACCCTTGATGCGAACAATGTAGAGGTGGCCACACCCACCCAGTAGGCCGCACCCACCCTGGCCACACTTACCCAGCCCCCCGAGGGCAACCGCAATGCTAATGAAGCCCTCAATGAAATTGAGTTTGACACCCCTGAAATATTTGAAAAGAGTTAAAGGTTGTAAACAGAGTGAGGGGGAAAAAACTTTTTCTTCCAAGCCACTAAATACGAGTAATAAGAGAATATTCAATTTTAAGGCCAGCTCAGAAGTTAGGTTTCATTATGCTAAATAACGTAACTACATTAAGAAAAAAAAAGTTTAAAATGCTAATCACACAGTGGGAAAGTCCCTGTTCAAATCTTACCTAAGGAGCAGGTAACCATTGATAGTCATTCTTTATTTCAATATGTTGATTCAATATGTTGATTAGAAAACAACAAACTTTTATCTTAATATGTGGTCTGTCAAATAGAGCTAAATACCCTGCTTCGTTCCATCCTATCATTGGTTTGTTGTGAGCTGATCAGAGCTGCTTGGAATTGGGCAGCATAAAGTTTAATAAATTATTATTAAAACATGGGGTTAATAAATGTGAAGGTTGTAATGTTCAGTGTCGACAGATACAGTAAGTATCTGTAACAGAGAGGTGCTGTTTTTATATGAAGCCTGAAATACTTTTTCAAAGTTCTATTCAAAACATACAGGTTTCTACCCAGTAGTGGGATTCAGCCGGTTCGCACCACTTCGGCAGAACCGATAGCTAATTTTTTGTTGCCCAGGCCCAGAATGGACTTCCGGAAGCGGCATCCACACAGAGAACCGGTTGGTTCACATATTTGAATCCCACCACTGTTTCTACCATATATATTCTTCAGCCTTTGCAAGTACAGACAAAGCAAACTTTGATTGAGATTATATGGCACAAAAGGCAGGCTTATCCATTCTCTTCAAAATATGGCTGTTCAGGATTAAATTACATTTATCAGCAACAATTTCAAAAAAGCTTTATCTTTTGCTTGATGGAGACACCTTTCTGACCTCAATTTCAAGGGGGGATTTTTACTACAGTGTGCCACACGGATCAAAGTAGAGCCCCTCCAAAGCAGATTCCAGTTGGAGGGAATAAAAGCACCAACTTCTAACTCTCACCACACTGTAAAAGTAGTCCTCAACTTACAAAAGTTCATTTCATGACCGTTCAGTTTCAAAGGCACTGGAAAAAGTGACTTATGACCATTTTTCACACAACCACTGCAGCATCCCCATGATCAAAATTCAGCCGCTTGGCAACTGGTTCATTATTTATGACGGTTGCCCTGTCCCAGGGTCATGTGTGATTTGCTTTTGTGACCTTCTGACAAGCAATGGAGAAGCCAGATTCAATTAACGACCGTATCACTAGCTTAACCACTGTTTTGATGCACTTAAACAACTGCAGTGATTCACTTAACAACTGCGGCAAGAAAGGTCGTAACAGGGGGCAAAATTCACTTAACAACTGTCTCGCCTCACAACTTTGAGCTCAATTGTAGTCGTAAGTCAGTGGTTCTCAACCTTTTTAATGCCGTGACCCCAACCGGTCGTAAGTCGAGGACTAAACCGGTCGTAAGTCGAGGACTAAACTGGTCGTAAGTCGAGGACTACCCAACCGGTCGTAAATCGAGGACTTTCCCTGCCCGGGAGCGCCACGCATGCGTGGTTCCTCCCCCTGCGCCGGCCGAGGCGTAGCTGGCAAGCGGCAGAGACGGATCAGGCAGACAGCCTTGTTTGGTGACCCCCCCCATGAAATGGTGGATCGACCCCAAATGGGGTCCCGACCCACAGGTTGAGAACCACTGTCGTAAGTCGATTCCCAATGTAGAAGCTACGGAGCGGCGAGGAAAGCTACGACCCCCTTAGGTCGAGCCAGCTTGGCGGGCGACGCTAGAAGGCGCTGGGCAAGTCTGTTACAGACGGACAGGTGGAGATTAAGCCCACGCGCGCGGGTGTAGCCCGGACACCAGGGCCCGGGTGGGTAGCGGCAGAGACGACCAAGCTTTCCCACTGAACCCACTCTGGGTCCCATGAGCTCCTCCGGACAGTCCTGGAGCTGGGGGCGGGGGCCCAGCAACGAGGCCTGGGCGCAAGAGAGAGGAAAGGCGTCGGCAGAGAGACAAGGAGCCCACGAGTTTTGCACTTTTTACAAGTTTTGGTTTAGTTTTTACAAGCGCGCCACGGTGGGCAACAAGCGAGCGCGTCTCCCCGGGACCGAAGTAAAGGAAGGGAGGGGAACAGGGCGCCGCCGCCGCCGCGCTTACCCCAGCCCGGCGGGTCTCGCCTCTCCGACACTTCTCCTCGGCCGCTTGCGTGAGCTCTCCGACCCGAAGCAGACTGACGACGGGAAGAGGGAGGCGGCGAAGGAAGCCCGAGCGGAAGGACGCTTCCGCCTCCGCCAGGCCTGAGAAGGCGAGCCAAAGGGACGAAAGCGCGCCACAGCGCCCCTCGGCAGGCAGTCTTCCCACGGCCGGACGGGCGAGCCTTTTTTGCAACGCCGGGGCGGTCGAAACCCGCCCGCCTGCTTGCTGAGCTTTGCCCACGCAGGCGGGGAAAGTTGCCCTTTTGGCTTGCTCGCTTCGCATTTCGTTTGGAAGCCTGTCTGGCTTCCCCTCCTGGCCGAGCCGCCTCCGCTCTGCAGAGAGCGCCATCGGCGCGCGGAGCCTCCCATTCTGCCGAAGTGGAGTTGCTGCGTCCATCCACCAGGGCCGCGTCCTGCGCTCCTTGGGTCGTTAATAGGATCGCGTGTCCCGTTTCTAGAGGTGTAGCTCGATATTTTTTTAAAAATCCAAAATGTAAACGGGGGCTTAAATAGTCTTCCATGTAGGAAAGGGGGGGGGGTTAGACAGGTGTGAGTGCCCGCTCCTTTCCTTCCACCCTTTCTTATACTTTACAGCAGGGGTAGTCAACCTTGGCTCTTTTATGACTCGTGGACTTCAACTCCCAGAATTCCTGAGCCAGCTTTGCTGGCTCAGGAATTCTGGGAGTTGAAGTCCACGAGTCATAAAAGAGCCAAGGTTGACTACCCCTGCTTTACAGTACGGTAGGACTTTCTTGATGTTCTGTTTAAGGCCCGTTTGCAAAATAAGCGGAGGCAAGGAAGGCAACGGATTGGAATTTTTTAAAATAAAACTGCTACTAGGAAGAGAAATACTTCTGCCTTTTGTACTATCTCATACCATGCATGCATGTTTTAGTATTTTCCCCCAGATAGTTTTTATTTGTCCATTTTCAAATAAACTGTAAATAAAATAAATATGAATGCATTTTAGTACTGTTTTACTTTAAAATTGAGTGGCTTGTTATATTATTTCTTTTCGAACACTTGCACTTTTATTTTATTTTTTTTTGCTTTTGTTGCAATCAACTACTCTTCCAAGATTCCCCCTCTCCACAAGTATTGTTATTAGGGTTGTTACTTCCCCCATCTTATACCCAGGGATTTGATGTCACTTTGGAAGGTTCTGAATTTGTCTTCATTTTGTTTTGTTGTTCTATTGGTTTCAGCCCATTACAATAGTGTACGAAGATTTTCTTCTTATTTTCTGTCTTTTAAGATCCTGCCTTCCTCATCTGATTTTCTGTAATCTGAAAATTTGATGAGATTTCCTGCTACTTTTTCATTTGTCATTAATATTAATGAAACAGAACTTTATGGTCTGCTGCCTTCAGTTTGATGAGGAATTTGTTGATGAGCATTTTTAGCACACTTCTTCAGCCACTTCCAGCAATTGTTTAGACATCTAACCCAGAATTTAAGTAACTTCCTAAACATAACTATGTTAAAAGCTTCATTAAATATTGTACTGGAATCAAAATACATTATGGGGACAATATTTCTATAGTTTGCTATGGAGTTACCGGTACTTGATCTAAAATAATAAAATAAGAATAATTTGGCAATGCTTTCTTTTCTTTTTATCAAAGTCATGTGGATTTCCAGTGATTACCATAGTGTTTTCAAGACTGTAGATTAGTTTTTTTATGATCTGCCCTAGAATCCTCCTAGGAACTGATTGTCAGATTGGTTGGTCTGTGGTTTCCTGAATCTTCCTTTCCCCCATTTATTTTTTTAAATAAAGATATTTGCCCTCCTTCTGTCTCTTTGGCACTTCACCCGTTCAAGATAATTTCTATAGTATCTTTCTTTATCAGCTGTATCCACAGATATTGACCTCTGCCATTTGCGGAGGCTTTTCAGTAAGATAGAGATGTTGTTTAATAGATTACCAGCCTCAGCTATCCCTTTAAAACAGTGGTTCTCAACCTTTTTAATGCCGCGACCCCCAACCGGTCGTAAGTCGAGGACTAAACCGGTCGTAAGTCGAGGACTAAACCAGTCGTAAGTCGAGGACTAAACCGGTCGTAAGTCAAGGACTACCCAACCGGTCGTAAGTCGAGGACTCCCTGCCCGGAAGCGCCGTGCATGCGTGGTTCCGCCCCCTGCGCCGGCCGAGGCGTAGCTGGCAAGCGGCAGAGACGGAGCAGGCCGACCACCAGCTGGCCCAGCTCAAGGGAGGTAAGGCACCCGCCGGAAAAGGGGGAAAAAATGGCGGACAGCCTTGCTTGGCGACCTCCGTGAAATGGTCGATCGACCCCAAATGGGGTCGCGACCCATAGGTTGAGAACCGCTGCTTTAAAACCAGTAGCATATCCAGCAAAAGTTAGATCAGTACTGGTTATTTTGGGCCAGCAACTAAAGTCTAGTTTTACTCCAAGCATGTTCATGCTGTTATTCGCAAATTTTAGAAACTCGCAGGCAATACAATTGTCTCATCAAATTAATAGGTCTTTGCGGTGTCCTCACTCATAAGTCACATTGTATAGCTGAATGTGGTCCTGAGATTTAACCCATTCAGAGTAAACATTCTCTGATAATGTTTCTGTCTTATTATACTGTTTATCACAGTTGTTAGAAAAGGCTAAGCTAAGAGAGATTTCTTTATTGGCAGCTGATTTATGGAATCTTTTGTTTTGAACATTTTTATATATTTAGCATCCTTTGCCAATATTAGCTCATGTTTAGTTGCAGACACCTTCAATCTGTGGCTACTGAACTTACTTTTTTGTTAAATAGTAATGAGTCCTATATTTTCTAACCAGCAGATTAGCTAAAAATGATGATTACAGTCCAGCACTCAGGAAGATCTGGACAAAAATAGTTAACTTGAGAATAAGGATATGCTCTTCTAGATTCTTAAATAAATGCATGATAACATTTTAAAATAATAGCATTTTTCAAAATAAGCCAGAAGCATTTCAGCACAAAAGTGCTTATCAGTGGCCTAATGCACCCTCATACAGCTAAATACAATAAATCAATATTGACTTTTAATGTTTTATATATATGACATCAAAAGAAAACAAATACACCAAGCAAGGCAGTTGTTAAGTGAGTTTTGCCCCATTGTATGATTTTTTTCGCCACAGCTAAGTAAATCACTGCAGTTGTTAAATGAATTGTGGTTGTTAAGCAAATCTGACTTCCCCCCGTTGACTTTGCTTAAAGAAGTTGGCTGTGATGGTTACAAAAGGTGATCACATGACTCCGGAACACTGGAACTGTCAAAAATACATGCCAGTTGCCAAGTGCCCATATTTGGATCAAGTGACTATGATGATGATGCAATGAAAAGGGACCATAAAACTCTTTTTTCAGTGCTATTGTATCTTCAAATGGTCACTAAACAAATGATTGTAAGTTGAGGACTACCTGTAATAGAGGGGAAAACACTAACATGGGCACAGCTAAACGCAATACAAGCCTTTTTCACTCGGGGTAGGAAGGAGATGAAGGCCAAGTTAACTCAGCAGGAAAAATAGATGTTGACAAAGCATGCTCGTATCATGATTAGTGCAAGTGGGGAAAGACTATTAAGCAGCCAAATCACACCAGCTTTTAAAGGTCAAATCTATACATTTCAAAAGATTTATCTGACCATTATCCCCTTTAATTTTTGCCACCCATTCCAAATCGCTTTTGTCGAGTACTCATTGCTATTCTTTGTGCTGATAAAATGTGTGATCTCTCCCGATCTTTCTAAACTTTCATTTGTTGGTTCTAATTGCTAGTTATCTTTCACCATGTTGCCCCTCCTGTTTTTCCATCCATGATGGATTTGCTTTTGTTGTTGTTGCTGCCACCATCTACTGAAATGACATTCAAGATTAAGACAATCATCTGGACACATACACACATACACACCCTGAAGAAAGCCACAGCCAGTACTGATTTGTGAGTACTGTCCTTTTTCAATATACGATTGTTTTAAAAATGCACTAGACAATCCATCCCCTGTTGGATCATCATTTCAGAGATATTTCACTGCCTAAACAGAAACAGAGTGACTACTGTATGGGTGGACCCCCCCCCAAAAGGAAATGCAACCTGAACTGCAAATCTTGCGCATGCCCAAGATGGCGGATCGACTACGGCTCGCTCCGTAGTATACGGACCCGGCAAGTGGGTATGGGGGTGTTTTGGGGGTGCCTCGGGGGGCCTGCGGCGATGAGCGGGTGGGCGATCCCCCGCTCGGACCCGTTTTAGCCGTTTTAGCCCACCCGGCCCGTTTTTGGCCCGCCCTTCACCCGTTTCGGCTCCTCTTCAGCCTGGGCCCGTTTCCAGCCTGGGCCCAGCTTGGGCGACTGCACCCGGAAGGACGAGGCTTGTTCGATCGTGGCTGGGAGGACCCGGCCGCAAAGCTGGGAGGACTCAGGCGGCTTGGAAGGACTCGGGCGGCCGGGAAGAACTCGGGCGGCATGGAAGAACTCTGGCCGGGAAGATCTCGGGCGGCTTGGAATGACTTGGGCGGCCGGGAAGAACTCTGGCCGGGAAGATCTCGGGCGGCCTGGTGGTGGAGGCCTGGCCTTGACTTTGTTATTCGGCTCCCCGGCCGGGCGCGGGCCTGCTCCGGTTGGTCGGGCGGCCTAGCGTTCGGCCCATTTTCGGCGCGATTTTGTGGCTTGGAAGGACCCGGGCGGCCTGGAAGAACTTTGGAGGCCTGGCGGTGGAGGCTTGGCTTCGCCCCCGTTACTTGGCTCCCTGGCCCTGGCGCTGGCCTGCTCCGGTTGGTCGGGCGGCCTAGCGTTGGTTGGGCGGCCTGGCGTTGGGCCTGTTTCAGACGAGCGGCGGAGGCTCCAGTTCCGGCCCTGCTCTCCCCCGGCCCTGGCTTGTCAGCGGAGGGCCTGGTATGGCCCAGAGGACCTAGATGGCGACCTTGTCTTCGGCCGTTGGAGGCCCTGGTGAGGACTGGAGGGCACAGGAGACGTGGCCTCGGCTTTGTCTCTGGCCGGTGGAGGATGGCCTGGAG